>NW_022589728.1:29278757-29492763 GCF_004348235.1 Phoca vitulina
GGGGGGGGGGGGGGGGGGGGGGGGGGGGGGGGGGGGGGGGTGGATGGGCTGGAGGCATAGCACGGTGAGGGGCCCTGTTTAGGGGCCACGGAGGCTCCACAGCTACCTTCAGAAATTCTCGGTCACTAGAAGAATATGGCTTAACGTCTCCCTCTGCTCTCTTGGGTGGCAGTTTTCTTGCTGGAGGATGCTGATGGGCAAAGAAGCCTTCGAAGATCACAAAGTTGTTGACCTGTGGAACTGTGGTCTCCAGGTTGTAATGTTTATTCAGGAACTTAAGCAGCTTCTGTGAGAGTTGGTCAATGGCCAGTTGGTGTGGTTCAACTCCCTCCTGCAACATATAGTGGAAGAGTTCTCGCCCATGGTCATGGCGCTGAAGTGACTCATGGATGTAAAAGTCTAGAATGCAAAGTGGTTCTACCTCATGGTGAGCCTCACGATCATCCAGTACAAAGAGTTTCTTGTATCCAACTTTAAGGAAGCCGATAATGGCTCCTTTTCGAGCTGGTCGCGCTGAAGTGTCTTTGAGCACATACATAACATGGCGGTTACTCTGCATCCTTGATGCACTGGTGACGGGAGCAGGAAGATGCTGAGCCTTGGCAGAAGCTTTGCCCAGTTCATCTACAATGGTCATAATTTGCTGTTGCAGATCAACACTTACCTTGGAGACCCTCCTTGAAACATCTTGATTGCCTACACTGGTGACTCTTAACCATGGGGTGTTTAACAACAAAACCCAACATTGATGCTTGGGCCATACTCACAGAGATTCTGATTTAATTAAAATGGGGGGAGCTTAGACAGTGATAATTTTTACAAACTCCTCAAGTGATTTTGTGGTGTGGCTAGGGTTGAGACTCGCTGGCTTAGATGATGAGGAGCCCTTTTTGACTGGAGCTCTTCTGGGGGATAAGGGATCACTTTCCTATACCCAAGAGTCATCCACATCACTGCCTAATGGTGGTGCCATACCCCCTGGGAGGATGTAGGGCTCAGTTGGGATGGGGGCTAATGTGGCACCTGTATACTCTCATTAAGTTGACTCCCCTCAGGTGGGTGGTCAGAGTTCAACTGTGAAGACCCTTCTATGTCATCAGAGTTCTCATCATTAGAGACAAACATCCTCCAAAACCAGAGGAGGAAAATATTTTTAGGTCAGTTCTTAAAGGAAGACTTCTCAGGTCAAATTTCTATTCTGTGTCTGGCCTAGATGTAACCATTAGGAAATAGTTGTCAGATCAGGTCAAAGCAGTTTTGTACTGCCTAAAAAGAACTGAGTATTATTATATGCCAGCAAGTTACTGACTGAAACCAGCCTGTCTCCTCAGGGCACACAGCCTTATCCCATGGCTCCTTGTGGCTAAGCTTATACAGAAAACACTATTTCCATGTTAGAATGAGAACTGAGAAGGCAGATGATTTCTCTGAATTTGTTAGAATGAAGCAATGTCCTCACCCTTTTCACCCATAAGCAGGAAATGAGTTTTTTTTTTATTTCCTTTGACAAGATGTGTTTCCTATCTTAACAATGCCATCAACTTTGGTATTGTAAGCAATAACTCATATCAACCAATTATTTTTCCCTTTAATGCTTATGTTTATTTTCTTTTGTTTTTGCATTAAAAAATAAACTGCATGCTTCATCAAGAAAGCTTATATAACCAAGAAAGCAAAATGAAAAAGAAAGAGTAATCTTACTATTCAGATAATCACATTTACCATTTTGGCTTATTTATTTATTTTCTCAGATTTGTTTGTTTGTTTTTGTATTTTAATTTCAAGGAAAACACATTCATTCTTGGAAGGGGAACTGGCAAGAATAAGGCAGGACCCAATCCTAATAGGGAACTAGAGTAATTAAAAGATTCTAAAAAGGGAAATTAATAAGGGATCAAGTCTCAAGTCTCAATTTTAAGAAGAAGCATAGTAATCAAACTTGGACCCCATGAGAGAGAGATCTGATGCTGAACCACTGAGTGTTAGCCTAGAGGCTAAGAAGTATTTAATTTCTGAGATTAGAATAGGTTCTGGAAACTGGGATCAGGAGGGGATTTATATGACTCCATCTCTGGGGAGGGGATGCTACAGAGGTCAGGGAACAAGCTGGGTCAAATAAGTATTTTCTTTTGTATTACATCACAGGCATTTCTTCCTTTGAAATATCTCTTACAACTATCCTTCTCTCTCACCTTAAGCAAATGCAACCAAGTTGTCTTCTCTGAAAATCTTCCTTCCTCCAGATGGCTTTACATACTGCTGCCAGGTGAGTCTCTCTCATCTCTGTTTAACATTTTCTTTCCCGTCCTTGGAAATAAAAACTGGCTCCAGTTGTCTAATGGGGTCAGTTCCAAACTTCTCTCCCTTGCTTTCACAGTTCTCTATAACTTAGCATGTACTTACTTATTCAGCTTTGTTTTTCATATCATATTCTCATTCTCTCTAACTCTACAATGTACTAATTGTTCTCAAAGTGCATCATTCTCATTACCGTTATCCCTACCCTCATCTCCATATTATCATCTTGTCTGGGAGATCCTACCTCCTTCTTCCTTCTATTTATTGCCAATCCTTCAAGGCCTGGATCTATTCACAACTCCTTTCCAGTACCTCCTCCAGTTACCCAAATTCATAATGATTTTATGTTTTCTTAGACCTACAACACCAATCATAATTTGCCATTACTTACTTACTACCTTGTACTAGTCACCCTTTCATTTTTGTTATCTGTCCCTCTTCAACCTGACTGCAAGCTCATTGGAAATGAAATCTATAGCTTGATCTTTTCTCATCATTTGTATAAATACATATATAAATCCTTAGCTTATTAGATAGGATATTGAGATTATATATAGAAAAATTTAATATTCAAACTCAATTACTATGAACTTTCCTAGGATTTTAAAAGAAATTATGCTTTTCTTTTTCCACTCACTGGAATAGTTTTCTTTTTTTTTTAAACATATTCCATTCTTTTTTTTTAAGATTTTATTTATTTGTCAGAGAGAGAGAGCACAAGCAGGGGGAGCGGCAGGCAGAGGGAGAAGTAGGCTCCCTGCTGAGCAAGGAGCCTGATGTGGGACTTGATCTCAGGACCCTGGATCATGACCTGAGCCAAAGGCAGACACTTAACAGGCTAAGCCACCCAGGCATCCCTGAAATAGTTTTCTTATTTATACAACATAATACAGCAAATGCAACATAACACATACATATTATACAACAAAATGCATCACTAATAAAACTTAGGAAAGACTGTAATTTATAGGTCTAATAATCAAACTTAAATATTTTATCTCTTTTTCCATATTCATCAATGGCATTGAAACAGACTTGCTCAAAATAATCCCAGTGTAGATGTGAGTTTATGATCCTCATGATGACTTTATGAACTCAGGATAAGAAGTCATATTTTTTATCGAAGATCATTTAGCTAATACCATTTTATCTATGTTTACTTTTCATAGTTATACTGGAATTTTATATTTATTTATTTATTTTAAAAATATTTTATTTATTTATTTGACAGAGACAGAGAGAGAGCACAAGTAGGCAGAGCGTCAGGCAGAGAGGGAGAAGTAGGCTCTCCGCCGAGCAGGGAGCCTGACGCGGGGCTAGATCCCAGAACCCCGGGATGATGACCTGAGCCGAAGGCAGCTGCTTAACCAACTGAGCTACCCAGGCGCCCTTGGAATTTTATATTTAGCAAAAATAGAATCTTGAAGGACCCATATTTAAAGAAAATGTAAAATAGTAATGATTATAAAATTAAATGAATAATGAAATCACAAGCCCAGCCATAAGAAAATACTAGCACAGATAAGAACCATCATCCAGGTACCATTTCCTCCTGGAAGACAGAAATACACAATATTTATTTACTTGAATAGTGCTGTTCCAAAGTTGAATATTTATGGTTGTTTGCTGGTTGTAAAATTAATAAATATTTATAGGAGAAAAAAATTAAGAAAATACTAAAGTATATGTTATGGGCTGAATTGTGCCCCCTCTCCCCACTCCCCAAATTCATATGTTGAGGTCCTAACCTAGTGCCTCAGCGTGATCGTATTTGGAGTTAAGGTCTTTAAAGAGATGATTAAGTTAAAATAAGGCCTTTAGGATAGGTCCTAATCCAATCTGACTGGTGTTTTTATAAGAGGAGATTTAGGAGATAACCCATAGACCTAGGGATTCTTGTGTGAAGACAGGGAGAAAGTGGTCACCTGCAAAGCAAAGAGAGAGGACGCAAAAGAAACCAAACCTGCTGACACTTTGATCTTGGACTTCTAGCCTTCAGAATTGTGAGAAATAAATTTCTGTTGTTTAAGGCACCCAATCTGTGGTATTTTGTTATGGTGGTGCTAGCAAACTAATATAGTATAAAAGTAGGAAAGTTAAATTTTCCTTATAATCCCACCCTCAGAATAAAACAAAATACTTCTAAGAGTTTAACATGTCCTTTCAGTGCTCTTTAACATAAATGGGTTCATACTACACATCAAGTTATGTAACATTTATGATGGACATTTTCTCATGTAATATATGCAAATATACAACATCCTTTTTATATGCTCATAGTCTTGCATTGAATTTAACCAATCCCTACCAATAGACATTAGTTTGATTCATAATATTCCATGGTCTTTAATCCTTTTTAACCATTCAGTTTCCTTGTTTGTTTTGTCTCTGCATTAGTATAAACACCACACAAAGAAAATAGTTATTCTATTTTTTTCACTAAAATGCCATTCATTAAATTTATATTTAAAATTAAATTCAGATTTATGTATAAATTGATGTTTTGAAATTATTCATTTGAGAATTTTTTTCCTCCAAATTTTAATTTAAATTCCAGTTAGTTATTATACAGTGTAATAACAGTTTCAGGTGAATATATAGTTATCCTTATAACCATATCTGTATGCTCTTGACAAATTAAGAAGCATGACTTAAAAATTTTTCTCCTGGTTATTTATTCATTGGAAATAATCACAGAAATAAGCAAAATCTCAAAAGAAAAATCACTCATAAACTCAACATTCACAGATAGCCACTCATAACATAAGGATCTCTATCCTTTCAAATTCTGTTTATCTATATGATTTAAAAGGAGAACTTGTATTTATGTATTTCTCAAGATCTAATGGTAAAAAATTCCTTTGTTCCCATTGTATCCAATGATGTGATTATGAACCATCATGGAAAAAATAAAAAACCTTTTGCCTTGGAATATATACTGGAACTGAATGTCTTTGAAAATGTACGTGCAATCTGGAATGTTGCTTTGTCTGTTCCTTTAAAGCCCTTGGATTCCATCTGTTTTCCAGTAATGAAAACGTCTACAATCCTGGCGGGTGAGCCACATAAAGCATTGGTGAGGATGAGGTTTGGTCAAAGAGTAGAGGCAGCCAAGAGATGCATGAGCTCATCTGCAAATACCTTAGGAGAGAAGCTGGTTTACTGCCCTTCCACGTCCTCTGGGGAGGTGGGAGGTGGGCTTTTCTATCCCAGCAAGGAAGAAAAAGGGCAATACCATGATTTCTAATCCTAAATCCCACCTTCCTCATTCCCTTGGAAAGATGGTTTGGAATGAACTCAAACTTTTATTGAAAGTACACACAGCACTTTGAAAGAGAATAAATGGTAACTTGTAATTGAAAGGAGGTGGCCTGATCCTAACTTACTTTCTATGTATGAAATTTCTCATTTATTGAGAAGTTGCAGGGATGTCTGGGTGGCTCAGTTGGTTAAGCATCTGCCTTTGGCTCAGGTCATGATCCTGGGGTCCTGGGATCGATCCCTGCTTTGGGCTCCCTGCTCAGCGGGGAATCTGCTTCTCCCTCTCCCTCTCCCTCCGCCTGCCACTCCCCCTGCTTGCGCTCTCTCTCTCTCTGACAAATAAATAAAATCTTAAAAAAAGAAGTTTCATTTTCTGTAAAGTAAGGAACATGGGCCAGGTGATTTATAAAGTTATTCCTGGCGGCAAGCTATAAAATTCTAAGACTCTAATCCTTACCTATTTGAATGTTACCATCACAGAGCACAAAGCAGACTCTTGATAAACATTTGTTGAGTTACATTAAACAGAAAAGATTGCAGTTGACTAATTATTTTGTAAAAAATTAAATTGAGACTCTGTATAGACTACTGAAAAAAGCAAATTCCACTGTGGCAGGATGTCTGGTAATTATTTTGCCTTTAATTAGTCCTAAGTTGATGATTTCCCAAAAGTTGACTGGTATTAGAATTAGAGCCTCAAATACAATCAGATTGAGGAAATAAATAGTAAGGTTCATTTTAACTTGACACTGAGTTATGGCAAATCAGGGCAGAATTCACTGCCGATATTCAGGGAAAGATGGAAGGGCACCCAATGGAGAAACAGGAATGGCCCCATGTTTATAACTCGTCTCACACTTGCTTATCATCAAATTAGAACTAGTAGGAATTCTTCTCCCACACACTAACATCTTGTTCTGCATACTGCCCTTTGATGACTTCTTGTCCTTAAGACTATTCACTTAACTAGGCTTCCTCTCTAAATACATTGGAGGTGGTCCTGGGTAACCCAAACACACTATGGAATTTGTTTCAGGTCACCCACACCTAAACATTAATGAAAGAGAAGTGAAGACACTGGCGCTGAATATCATGAGTGAACCCACTGGAGGCTTTAGCCACATGAACAACCAGACTTGATTAAAATTTGAATATCCTCAGTGATATATTCACATACTCTTATATTGTGTCTTTAAAGAGTAAGTGTGTCAAAAGGAAAACTTAAGTAGTTATAGAATCTAAAAAACTGATGTCTCCAAACAACTCAGTCATCTTGGTTTTTTTTTTTTTTTTAATTTAAATGAAACTGGAGGATTGTCTCAGTGCTTTACTTCCCCCTGCATTCCTGGTTGCAGCCTATCTAACTGAGTATCTCAAACACCCATAGGACGTATGACGTTAAGAACATCAATGCCAAACCACTGTTACCAAGTCAACTCTGAGTCTAAGAGGCACTGCATCTGACCAAGCACTGACAGTTGTGAGGTAGCTCTGGTTCTTTAATCTTTCAAAAGATTTGTGATTATCTGTGAATATATGTGAGTATTCACACAGATAAATATATGAGATTTGTATCTTCAGCAAATGTGTACTGTTTGTCTTTGTTGTCAAGCATTTCATAACAAACTAGTACAGTTATCGCAAGAATGCCCATGACATTCCCTCATGGAAAAAAACCTATCACATTCTACCTATCACCACGGAATATTCTGTCTGCCTATGACAGACTATTTGAAAAACAGAATTGCAATTACACTCAAGTAGACCTTATCCACGAATGGGATATTGTCAGCCCAAGTAGTACAATGTGTACCTGTGTTATGTAGTCTGACGTCAGTCACCAAGGCAATTCCTGTAAATTATATTTACACTTAATTCTTAGAGAAGTCTATTTACTTGCTTCCCGTTGTAACTCTTTAGGATTTCCAGACTGTGCCAAGTGGGTCATCTGAATTCACGTGCTGAGTGTACAGAGTCTTTGAGGTGCTCTCACACAGTTGACTGTGGGGAGCCTTTTTGGAACACATAACTGTGTTCACACTCTAGGAGGTTCTTTGCAACCAAGGTCATACCGTCTGTCTCCCCCACCAGACTGTAAGCAATACGAGTTCAGGAACTATAGCCTCAGCCTCTTTGCCTGGCACTTATGTCCACTCAATAAATGTTAGTTGAATAAATAATTATATCTACAAACAAGAATAATTAGCAAATTTGTTAAAAGTTCATTTATATTTTCCTCTCAAGTTTGGATTAATATGCTCTGCTGCTAATAATGGCATTAGTGCTTTAGATGAAGACTATTTTTTCCCTAAAGATAAATGAATAAATATTATCCTTTTTAAGGGCTATTGTGTAGCACAGTATCTGACTCATCTTGGGTTTAATAAATTTTTATTGACTTAAATGGACTTAGCCACTCTATATATTACAAAGATCCAACCAGATGATAATAATTTTATTCTGCTGAGGTGCTCTCAAACTGAAATTATACAGGAAAATTATTTTAAGTAGTATAATATCTAAAATGCCTAGAAAAATGCTTGGCATCTAGCAAGTACTCAATACTTTATATTAATTCTTTCCCTCACACATATTTTAAAAGAATCGTAAAAACCCTAACTCTAGAGCTTGGTGGAAAATACAAAATTAATTTTAATAGAGGACAAGTGGCAAAAAGAAAAGGTCATATTATCTTTTGACCTAGCAAAGAAGTTCAACTATCTCATCAGAATTTTAAAATGTTACCCTGCCCTTCTCATGTTTCTTGGCATCATAGTGAAAATGCATCTAAGTTAAAGTTGCCAGATTAGTGAAATTTGAATTTCAGATAAACAACAAATAATTTTTTAGTGTAAGTATGTCTCATGTACTAAATATTATAAATAATTAATATTACATGGGACATACTTCTGCTAAAAAATTATCCCTTGTTTATCTGAAATTCAAATTTAACTGGGCACCCTTTATTTTTATTTGCTAAGTCTGGCAACCCTACTCCAATGGCAATGAGTACCAACAATTTGAAAAACAGTAATATTTTAATGAATGATTGACAGTCAACCAATTTAAAGTTTTTAAGCTAACTTATTCTTCATCCTAAACCTATAGTTAGCTTGCATAATGACACTGTGATTTCACCTTCTTTTAAAAAATGTTCTAGAATCAAAATGTCTATTTTGACTCTCCATGGTCACCAGAATGTGGCTTACAAAAAGGGAACAGTTGTTAGTCCTGGCTAAAAGCCAGACATTTGGTGTAGAATTATCAGTTGCTTATTCTACTAGAAGTTTCAGTGGAAGCTTGTAACGCAGGTTTTCCTTATGGTTTGAATCAAGTAGCCAGGAGACCATTTACATAGCTGTTTATTTTCATTGCATAGTGAAGAGCCCAAGCATTCACACTGAAGAAGACAAGGGCAAAGCTTGATAAGCGGTGTGGTTATGGGATAATAACCAGCTTGTGACCTCCCCAGTGAGCTGTGGGTCGCAGAGCAGAGTAGCTGTGAGCCAAGTCTGGATGGAGGTCTTGGCAGGGTACCACCAGCAAAGAAAGAAAAACCAGAAGGTTTTACTAAACTGGTCTTTTCATGGACACTTTTTCCCTTCATTTATTCACTGCTCTCAAGCAACCATATAAATCATCTCGTGCCTGAAATCTAAAATTCCAAAGAGTTGGTAGGTGAGCAGCTGTGGGAAGCTGAGGCCTCTTGCCAATATAAAACTCTAAGGACATTCCGGGTCTTTCGCCAGCTCTCAAAAGCCCTCTTTCCTTTCTTCTCTGAGCCCTAGGGATTGGCCAGCCTGTTTCCTTTCCACTGTTACCACCTGTTATTTCCAACTGTGTTTATCTCCTCCCTTGGTACAGTGTGGGACAGAAGACAGCCTCACAACTTCTGGCCTACCTTGTTCATACCAACTGCCATTTACTGACTGCTCACTGTGTGTCAAGCACTCTACTGTGTACTTTAGATCATAGTATTGTTTAACTTGTAATACAATCTTGAGATAGGCAATGTTGTCTCCTGTCTTACAGATGAGGAAATGAAATTCTTAGAAGTCAAAATACCTACCAACACCATGAGTGGTAAGATGTTTTGAACACATTCAGTTATCTCAGTTCAGTTCCTGAGAGAAGCAACGTCCCTAAGTGACGCTGACAGTAAGACCATAAGAAATGGACTTTCCTTAATGCTGTTATCAGGTCTTCTTACAGGAAAATACAGAGACCACAGTGGTGATAAAAGTGGATCTTTGAGGCTTGATGAAACTTTCTGAGGTGAGATGAGGAGATAGATAAGAGATCTGGTGAAGAAGTGGTTTTCAAACTTTGATGTATAGAATAATCATCTGGAGGGCTTATTAAAACACAGAAGAAAAGATTTAAGTGTTAAAAAAAAAAGAGGGAATCATAAAACCACTAATATAGGTGAACTTCTATTCCTATATAGCCTTAAGTTGACTTAGCCATGCTCTGAACATTTAAAACACTTGATGGGATGGTAGTTATTTTATCCTGTTGAATTTTCCAGCTGGAATTATACAGCAAAACACTTTAAAAATAACATAATATGTGAAAGTGCTAAGGAAAATAAAATGCCTAACATCTTGCTAAATATAACTCAAACTCTAGAAAACATAAGAGAAAAGATGGATCATTTTGACTTCATAAAAGCATTTTTAAAGTCTGTCTGACATATAAACAACACAAACAAAAAAATAAATGATAGATTTTGGTACAAATAAATATAGTAAAAACCATATAAATTATGGTACGTCCATTCAGTGGGAAAATAGGCAGTTGTAAAACAGGAATGTAAAGACTCCTTTGTACTAATATGAAAAGATTTCTAAGAGATGTTAATAAACGAAATAAATGAATTTATAGTTGTCTATAATGGAGAAACTGGAAAACTGGGAGGGAGGAAACATAACTGGAAGAAAGAATTTTCACCATATACCTTTGTACATTTTTTAAGTATAGAATTATATGAATATACTATTTCCTCAAAAAAAAAATAATTATGAAACCATACAAACAACCAGACACTCTAAAAAACTTTCACTGTCCCCAGGGCCCCAAATTTGGAGGTTCTGATTCCGCAAGCATAGCTCAGAGACCTACCTTTTTTATAAGCTTTCCCTGGTGATCCTGATGTAGGTGATCCAATGAGGATCACATTTTGAGAAGCATAGGTATAAAGGCTAGAGACTGACTAGGACACCAAAGTAGAGTTCAGAGAGGTAGTAGAAGGGGAAAGAGGGTGTCACAAGAAGTTATTCTACCAACTTCCCTTTTCCTTTGGTACTTTGATCTTGCCATCATAGATCTGCCTGTCTAGGCATTTAGGAGAGGCGAATAATTTTGACCATGTGCAGGTAGCTGCAGATAACAGGAAAGGGAGGAAGAAGAAATTCCAAACGAAGTAAGGGAGAAAACAATTTCTACGGTCACCTAGCCATCCAAGTACCATTTTGGGTGACTATATCTATGGAAATGGAGGCTTATTGGAGATTTGTTTTTTTTTTTTTTTTTTTAAGTAGGCTCCACACTGTGGAGCCCAACACAGGGCTTGAATGCACAGTCCTGAGATCAAGACCTGAACTGAGATCAAGAGTCGTATACTTAACCAACTGAGCCACCCAGGTGCCCTGGAGATTTGATTTTTTTAGCACAATGCTTAACAATATTTGTAATCACCTTTCTTTTACTATGATTCCAGTCTATCCCTCCCTGTTGTTCCTGATATCTCTTCCTTTGTTTATAAAACCATAGGAGAACATGTCATGAAAACACACACACACACACACACACACACACACACACACACACCCTTCTACCTAGACCAGTGCCTTCTCTCACAACACACTATACCTATCATGAATTGTCAGTTGTCATAATTGAACCTTGAATTTTCCTTTCTTGAGCCAGAACTTGGCAATACACACTGTTTGGAACCTGGGTGTGTGTGGTGGCAGATGTTGATAGTAAGAAGTGCTATGGAAGACAGAGGACTTGTCCATCAGCGTAAGAGATTCCAGTTAGCTGTCTTCCCCTATTTTTTCATCCCATCCACCCAGTCCTTTATTTCTCTCTTCCATAGATATTTATTACACCTATGCTAGTTGCTGGGTACACAAAGAGAGTTAGAAGTAAGACATGGCTCCAGTTATTAAAGAGTTAAGTGGTGGAGCTGTGATTCCAACCTAGTGTGGCTTGCTGTAGTACTGGGAGGCAGGAATGTAAAAAAGGAAATGCAAAGGAGAGTAGTCATGTTTGAAAGTAGTATGCCCAAGCCACGTATACGGTAATGGTGGAGGCAGAGAGGCGGTAATGTTCTGGCAGGGAGATGGGTGAGGTGAGATCAGGGAAGGCTTTAGGAGGGAAGTACCACTTGACCTAATTTAACTTTATTACTTCAGCTAGAACTCAGTCTTGTTCCCTTTTTGAGGATGTGAGGTGCTTTTTTTCTTTTTTCTTTTTTTTTTTTTACTTTTGGCCAAAAAAATCCTGCTTCCTCTCATGGATACTATGAGATCCCTTTTAGTGACCCTCGGCAAAATAATAATCTTGGTCCTTCTAATTTCCTGGTTCTTCATTCTATAGCACGAGAGACGTAAGATCTGTTGACAGTCCAAGAACTAGCTTCTTCCAACACAACAAAAACTTTAACACTGGTTCTTTGCTAACCTCTCTATTTTACAACCTGCCATAAATCTGTGACATAATTGGTTTATGACACAAGGGGGTTCTTTTTTTTTTTTTTTAAGATTTTATTTATTTGACAGAGAGAGACACAGCGAGAGAGGGAACAGAAGTAAGGGGAGTAGGGGAGGGAGAGGGAGAAGCAGGCTTCCCGCCGAGCAGGGAGCCTGATGCGGGGCTCGATCCCAGGACCCTGGGATCACGACCTGAGCCGAAGGCAGACGCTTAACGACTGAGCCACCCAGGCGCCCAACACAAGGGGGTTCTTAAACGAAGTGTTCCTCTTTTCTTTCTACATGTTTTTAAAAACATTTCAATAAAGCTAAATAATTTTGAAAATTACATATTATTCACAGAAATAGAAGTGGAATCACAGAGAGATCTAACTAGTAGATAAAGATGACACTGGCATAAGAAAATCTATGTAGATTTAGTGCCCAGAAGCTGAATTTTGTGTGTGGTGGTGCACATATGTTTTTACCAGTTTGCTCTTAAAATCAAACATTTTCAGAGGAGAAAAGAGAGAAGAAACCCAGTTTTATTACCAGCCTTCTTTATGCTTAGGACGTTCATTCTCCATCTTATTTAATCCTCATCACAATCTTTTGGTGTAAATCATATTCTTCTGCACTTTCTCTCTGATCCTGAAAACCCCCACTCCCTCTCAGGACAATTTCTAGTTAATTACTTAAAAGCAAAACAAAACAACAGGTTGTTTCTATGTGACTCAGGAAAGAGTGAAGTAACAGATTTTCACTCCTTTATACATTCTTTCTGGACTTAGCTCCGCAATAGCAAAATTATGCAAAGTACAGCTATTGAACCATATAAAACATCTAGCAGGTGACCATTTATCAGTATCTTAGAAAATGACATGGGGGGTGCCTGGGTGGCTCAGATGGTTAAGCATCTGCCTTCGGCTCAGGTCATGATCCCAGGGTCCTGGGATTGAGCCCCACATCGGGCTCCTGGCTCAGAGGGGAGCCTCCTTCTCCCTCTCCCTCTGCCTCTCTCCCTGCTCATGCTCTCTCTCTCGATTTATGTGTGTGTGTGTGTGTATCTTTGTGTCTCAGATGAATAAATAAAATCTTAAAAAAAAAAAAATAGAAAATGACATCAGGAAGATGTAGAGAGGAGGAGCATTCCAGCAGGAAAGATTCAGTATGTGCAAAGGCATGGAGGCATGGAATGATGGCGAAAGGGATAAGGAAGACTGTAAATGATTCAGAATTACTATAGAGCAGGGGTTGGCAAAATAAGACCCACAGGTCAAATAGTGCCACTGGCCGGTGAACTAAAACTGATTTTTACAACACTTTGAAGTGTTTGAAAAACAATCAGAGGAAGAATAGTTTGCGACACATAAAACTATGTGAGATTCAAATTTCCGTATTCACAAATAAAGTCTTACTGGAACACAGACACACTCGTTTGTTTGCATATTGTACATGGTTGCATTCGCGCCACAGCTGCAGAGCTCAGTACTCGAAACATAGAATGTACGTGACATTCTCACTGCTTCTCTCTGCTGCTTCGTGTACAATAAATCACAGGGATGCAATTTTAACTGTACCTTTTTGAGTACCACATACATCACTATACCAAACCACTTAGGTTTATTACCCATGCATACCTATCATGTCAAAACAAGAAAAGAAAAGTAGGTTTCAAATGGTATGTTTGAAAGCAGAGTGGAGTGTGGATTATTCTGTTACTATGTGGCAAAGCACTGCATTTAATGTGGGACCGCACAATAGCTGTGCTGAAAGAATATACATTGATGTCACCAGGCTAAACCCTCCTCTCGGCATTCCAACCTGTAGGAAAGTAATAGAAAAAACAACCAGATAATTTTAATTTAAAACAGAATATCTCATCACAGCAAAATTTCTGCACAAAATAAAAAGTGAAAATGAGGCTGCAATCAAAGTAACTTTCCAAGTGATTTGTTATTCAAGCAGAAAGCCATCTACCAATACAAGTTAATTAAATTATGCTTGATTCCAGCATTTGAAGAAATATGTACATACAAAAAAGAACATGTTTAAGACTATTAGCCTTTCTGTGAGAGCAGTTGCTTGTGGAGTTGAGGACTGGGAGAGCAAGGTCAATAACCAATTTAAAAACAAGGCAAATGATTTTGAATTGTTTCCTTTGGCTCTTGATGAGTTGACAGATGTTACTCATACTCCTTAATGACTGGTTATTTGAGGAGGTAAGCCAAGTTTGAAGTGACCGAAGAATTAGCTTCTATGAAAAGTATGCATTGAGAAAGGATAGGCAAGATAAAAGTTGAGAAAATGCTAATACAGTACAACCTGAAGTGGAATCTACCAGGATGTGTTACGGCTGACGGTGATAAAAATATGTGTGCAGCATAAAAAGGCTCAGTTGGAAAGATTTACAAAGTTTGTAAAATGGTAAGGTTGTTCATTGTATTGTTCATCGGCAGCAACTTTGCAGAAAGTCTGTGAATCTATCATGTGTCATTGAAACAGTAATGTCAGTGGTGAACTTCACTTACTTTCAAGGACTTAACAATTGTGGGTTTCATGAATTTTTGTCAGAAATAGAAGCCGAACATGTTGACTTGCTTAATTACAAATCAGTTCAAGAGCTTAATGGCGAAGTTTTATTGTAATTTTCTTAAAGTTTAGGGCTAAGACTGATTTTTTTTTTCTGAACGAAAACCACCCTCATCTACTATTATTGAACACCAAATGGCTTTGGAATAGCTTTTGCTTCAAATCCAATAATGTTTCTTAATAAACTGAACCAAAGTTACAAAGTTACAGTTCTCTTATGTGACACTTATACTGTGGAAGAGTCATTTTGAAGACAATGTTGTTTAAATCATGAATAATGTCAAGTTGCTTTATATACTTCCCATGTTATAAAAAGTGAAACAAGAAGGAAGATCTCCGCTTCTACAGAAATTTGCATAGAGTATATCTTCCAAGTTCTAAAATCAGCAGCATTCTTTGCAGCTCAATGCAAGATCCAAAGGAAATTTTCATATTTCAAAATCAGTTTAACTGTGCAATTGAGGAGCTTCTACCTAACTTTCAATTAGAAGCGATTAATCTGCAACGTAATGGCATGTTGAAAGGCAAATACTAAGAACCTAATAGAATTCTGTAAATGCCTTCTAAGCAATGAATATGTTCAATTAAGATTGTGTGCTAATGGATTAATAACAGTATTTGGCAGTATTTATCTCTGTAAAAAGACATTTCAAAGATAAAATCCATAAAATCTTATTAGAGAAGTAGCATCACCAGATGAAAAATTACAATCAATTGTAATAATAGGGAATGCTAATATTGAACCCCAATCTAGCAAAATGTTATTACCCCCCCCCAAATTCCATTCTTCTCATTAGTAGACAAAATTGTACTCAATTACTATGTTCTAAATTTCATTAAAAATTTTTTGTGGAAATTTGTTTTATCTTTCTATAAATATGTACATAATATCTTCAATTTTGTTTCTTGGGTTACAGAGCCTAAAATATTTATTAACCTGCCTTTTTAAAAAAAAAAAGTTTGCTAACCCCTACTACAGAGTAATAAGTGAATGGTAAGTTTCTCTTGTGGCAGAGTAGCTTGTATTAAACTAGGTTTCCCACAGATAACATTTATAAACTCTCCGTAAAATATATTTTTTTAAAGATATATATATATATATATATTAAAGATTTTATTTATTTATTTGACAGAGAGAGACACAGCGAGAGAGGGAACACAAGCAGGGGGAGTGGGAGAGGGAGAAGCAGGCTTCCCGTGGAGCAGGGAGCCCGATGCAGGGCTGGATCCCAGGACCCTGGGACCATGACCTGAGCCAAAGGCAGACGCTTAACGACTGAGCCACCCAGGCGCCCCTAAAAGATATTTTTATTTATTTGAGAGAGAGAGAGAGGATGAGTGAGGGGGAAGTTCAGAAGGAGAGGGAGAAGCAGACTCCCTGCTCGGAAGGGAGCCCGATGCAGGGCTCAATCCTAGGACCAGGCTCCATTCCAGGACCCGGAGATCATGACCTGAGCTGAAGGCAGATGCTTAACCAACTGAGCCATCCAGGCGCCCCTCCACAAAATATTAAAACCAACTATTTGAAGACACTGGAGAGCAATAAAAGCGGGCAGACCCTGAAAGGGATTAAACCATTGAGAGATGGGACCTCCTGTGTGAGACCCAAATCTATACAGCATTTCTGTTAGGATATTTCCCAAGTCTACTTGACTTGAGATATGTCAGCTGACAGAATTCAAAGGTGCTAGAGTATGTGGAAATTGTAGAGCTTATCTCAGAGATGAGGTAGCTACAGAGGAAAGAAGCCCCCTCATCCATGCATAAATACCACTCAAATTCAGACTTCAAGAAATGCCAAAGGAAGTTCTTCAAGCTTGAATAAAATGTGATCAGAAGAAAATTTGGATCTCAGAAAAAAATTGAGAGAACTAAAAATGTTAATTATGTGGGCAAATGAAAATATCATATATTTTTTTCTTCTCTTAATTTCCTTAAAAGACATGATTGTTTAAAGCAGAAACTGTAATGCCATTCTGTGGGCTTTATAATGTATATAGATTCAAACTAGTGCAAAGATGAGTGTGAAAGGTCCTATACTGTTTCAAGGAGTTTAAATTTTACATGAAGTGGTATTATATTAATTCAAAGTAGATTCTAATAAGGTAAGGAGGCATCTTGTAATCGAACAACCAAAAAAAAAAAATGCAGAGATAGCTAAGCCAACAGAGAAAGGAAAATGAAATACCGAAAATGATCTGATGAACACAAAAGAAGACAGGAAAGGAGGAACAGGGAAATGAAAAATGGATGGGACATATAGAAGACAAAGTAGCAAAACTGAAAACCTAAATTCAACCTTATCAATAATTACATTTGTAAGTGGACTAAACACTCCAATTAACAGGAAGATATATATAGACTGGGTTAAAAAGCAAGACTCAACCATCTACTATTTGTGGAAAATGTACTTGAAGCCTAAAAACACAGACAGGTTGAAAATAAAGGCTAGAAAAAATACTTCATCAACCTGTGAGCATAAGAATTGGTAGGGTTAGGGGTGCCTGGGTGGCTCAGTCGTTAAGCGTCTACCTTCGGCTCGGGTTGTGATCCCAGGGTCCTGGGATCAAGCCCCACATCGGGCTCCCTGCTCAGCGGGAAGCCTGCTTCTCCCTCTCCCACTCCCCCTGCTTGTGTTCCTTCTCTCGCTGTGTCTCTTTCTGTCAAATAAACAAATAAAATCTTAAAAAAAAAAAAAAAAAGAATTGGTATGGTTATATTAATACCAGACAGAGTAGACTTATGTAAGACAAGGAGTAACACCAGAAATGAGGAAGGACATTTCAAAATGATAAAAGGATCAATTTATTAAGAAGACATAAAAATCCTAAGTATGGATTACCTAATAATGATAAACCTTCAATATATATAAATTAAAAGAAGAAACAGACAAACAATGACAGTTGGAGATTTACCACCACCCTCTTAGTAATTGATAGAACAATAAACAAAAATATTAGTAAGGATACAGAAAATCTTAACAACACTATCAACCACCTTAACCCGATTGACATCTGTAGACCACCACCTCCAACAACTACAGAACACATGTTCTGTATGGAGAATACACATACATGGAGCATGCACCAAAAGAGACCATATGCTAGGCTATAAAACAAGTCTCAGTTAATTTCAAAAGACTGGAATCTTACATAGTATTTTCTGACAGCCCCCAGAAAAACTAATTAGAAATCAGTAATGATAAGAAATCCAAGAGAATCCCAAATATGTGGAAATTAAACAGCATACTTCTAAATAACACCTGGGTCAGAAAAGGAATCACAAAGAATGTTAAAAACTATTCTGAATGATGAAAACACAAACTAACAAAACGTATTACCTAGTTAAAACAGTGTTTAGAACAAAATTTGTTGCTTGAAATGCTTATATTAGAAGATAATAAAAGTTTTAAATCAGTGATCTAAGTTTCTACATTAAGAAACAAGGAAAACCAAAGGAAACTCAATTTAAGATAGAAAAAAAGGAAATAATCATTAAAGCAGAAACTTAAAAAATGGTAACCACAAATAAAGAATATTACCAAAGCCAAAGTTGACTCTTTGAAAAAATTAATAAAATTGATAAATACCTAGAAAGTTTGGTCAAGAAAAAAAGAAAAAATATATAAATTGCTAATATCAGATGTAAAAGAGGGAATATCACTGTAGTTCCAATAAATTAACAATTTACATGAAAGGGACAAATTTATTAAAAAACACAATTTATAAAAACCGATACAAGGAGGAATTTTAAAAAGCAGTATAATTCTATATCAAAGATATTTAATATATTATTAAAAACCTCACCACATGAATTTCAATAAAATTTTTATAAAGAACCCCCCCCCCCCCAAAAAAACCACTCCAGGTCCCAGTGATTTCTGGTTAATTTTATCAAACATTTGGGAAAAAAACCAATCCCAAACCACACAAACTCAGAACACAGAGAATGAGGGAACATTTCCCAACTCCGTTTCTGAGGCCAATATTAACCTATAAAGCCAAAGAATTTACAAGAAAAGAAAATGACAAGCAAATATTCCCCATGAATCCAGATGCAACAATTCTTAAGAAAAAATACGTAAATCACAACTAGAAATATATTGAAAAGATAAGGCATCATGACCAAGTTAGTTGGGTTTGCTACAGGAATATGCATTTTAAAAATCAATGTAATCTACTATGTTAACAGAATAAAAGAGAAAAACTATATGCATATCTCAACAGATGCAGAAAAAGTGTTTTACAAAATCTAACATCGATTCATGATAAAAATTCTTAGCAAACTAATAGAAAGGAATTTCCTGAATCTGATCAAGGGTATCTTTAGTTACTATTATAATTACTGAAACACTGAATTCTTTCCCCTTAAGATGGAGAACAAAGCAAAGAAGGATGTTCAGTCTTACCACTTTTATTCAACATTACATGAGACATCCTAGTCAGTAAAATAATACAAGAAAAAGAAATAAAAGACATATAGAGAGAAATGAAAGAAAAAAAACTGTCTTTATTCATATATAACATAATCATGCACATAGAAAATCCTAACGAGTTTACCAAAAGCTACTAGAACTAATAAATAAATTAAGTTTGTAGGATACATGGTCAATATACAAAAATCAATTGTGTGTTTCTATGCACTATGTGGATAATTAGAAATTGAAAGTATTTGAAATTTTATTTATAGTAGCATTAACTTATATAATAGCATCAAAGTATATCAAATACTTAAGGATAAATTTAACAAACTATGAATAAGACTCGTACAATGAAAACTATAAAACATTGCTGAGAGAAGTTAAAGAACTAAATACATAGAAAGATAAATTTTATTATTGAATTAAATGACTCAATATGGTTAAAAATGTCAATTCTCCCCAAACTGATCTATAGAACCTATGCATTCCCAGTCACAATCCCAAAAGGCTTTATTGTAAAATTGACAGGTTTGTTCTACAATTTAAATGGATATGCAAAAGATCTAAAATAGCCAAAATAATCTTGGAAGTAAAGAACAACGTTGGAGGACTCACACAATTGTATTTCAAGACTTAATATAAGGAGACAATATACAGCAGTAATCAAGGCAGTGTGGTATTGGCATAGACAGATCAGTGAAACAGAATAGAGTCCAGAAATCGACCCAAACTTACATGGTCTAAAGATTTTTATAAATGTACTTTTTCAATGGGAAAATAGTATCTTCTCAACAAATGATGCTGGGGATAACTGAATAAATATGTTTAAAAAAATTGGACTATGGTCCCTATGTCACACTATATATTGAAATTCAAGATGAATCTTTAACCTAAATGTAAAAGCTGAAACTATAGAGTTTCCAGAAGAAAATATAGGAGAATATTTTTACAAACTTTAGTAGGCAGATTTTTTAAGAAAAAGTACCAAGAAAGCACTAAACATAAAAGTAAATGGATTAACTTTATAAAGAATTTAAATTTTGAAATTTTGCTCATTATAAAATGCCATTAGTAAATGAAAAGGCAACCAACTAAAGACTAACAAAAGTCTTGTATCCAGAACATATAAAGAATTACAAATCAATAATAAGACAACCCTATAAACACTCAAGATTTGAACAGGCGTTTCACAGAAGAAGATTACAAACCATTAAGCAAATGAAGATGTTCAACATTATTAGTCATCAGAGAAAGGCAAAATAAAACCACAAACAGATCCCATTGTATCCTGTAGGGTAACTAAAATTTAAAAAACTGACAGCACCAAGTATGTGGGAAGATGTAGAATAACTGAAAATCTCACACGTTGTGGATGGGCATTAAAATGGTACAAACATTTTGAAAAACTATTTGGTAATTCCTTATAAAAGAAACCCAGAAATTCTACTCCTAGGTGTTTATCCAAGAGAAGTAAAAACAAATGTCCGCTAAAAGACTTGCATAAGAATGCCCCTAGTAGCTGTATCCACAAGAGCCAAAACATGGAAACAACTCCAATGCCCATCTAAAGAAGAAAGGATAAATAAATTGTGATACATTTATACAACACGTTATTTACTTCTCAGCAACTTAAAAAAATGAAACTATTGATACACAGAAGAAAACGGAAGTCAGGTACAAGTGACAGGAAGTGTAAGAAGAGGCAAAACTAATCTATGGAGATGGAAATCAGAAAATGTGGAGTGGGCATCAACCAGAAGGCAACACAAGGGAAACTTGTGGGGTGATGGAATATTCTACATTTTGACAGGGAGGTTGGTTACACAGGTATATACATTTTTCAGAACTCTTTGTACACTTAAGTTTTGTGCATTTCATTATGCATAAGTATTGGCTCAATTAGATAAGTGCAAATAAATAAGAATAGCAAAAATGAGACTGGAAAGATACTTACATATAAAGGGCCTTGAACACTGTGCTAAGGAGGTCAGATTTAGCTCTGAAAAGCAACAGGGAGCTATAGACAGGCAACTATTGACAGGCCAACAAGTAGGAGAGTGCCTTAAAGACTGCATTTAAGGAAGGTTACTAAGGTGCTTTATATGCAGAAAGAAGCTATCTGTCCTAATAGCCATTTTTTATATCAATATCATCAATGGAAATGTTTGAGGCCCTTTGTTGTTAAGCTTAGGATAACACCCGCATGAGGACTTTGCTTACCCTCCCTCCACCACTCTATCTCCAAGAGATCCCTTCTATATCTTATTTTGTTCTATAGAAAATTAAAAAGTACAATTCCTGTATCAGAATTATTTTCATAAGTGTATTCTATAGGCTGATATGGAAATCTGGAAGAGACCCAGAATTTCATTTTTTTACAAAATAGAGTAGACTCTAGACTCCAGAAGGCAAATGGTTTGGCTTTAGAAATGTAGTTTTAGGGCGCCTGGGTGGCTCAGTTGTTAAGCATCTGCCTTCGACTTAGGTCATGATCCCAGGGTCCTGGGATCGAGCCCCGCATCGGACTCCCTGCTCCGCGGGAAGCCTGCTTCTCCCTCTCCCACTCCCCCTGCTTGTGTTCCCTCTCTCGCTGTGTCTCTCTCTGTCAAATAAATTAATAAAATCTTAAAAAAAAAAAAAAGAAATGTAGTTTTAGTTGCAGTCCAGGAGCCTTAAGGGGGGGAGAAAAGAGTCAACAAAAAAAAAACCATGAAGATTCTACATAAAAATGCAGATCTGTGGTAAGTTACAGCCTGTACTCTCCCTTCTGAAGCAGCTCCCTCTCTTCTGCTCCATGCTGTCCTTGTCCCACATAGAGGCTGTGGCTTTTAATGGAGATGGTGTGTCCTGGAGCAGTCTTGACAATGTCTCTGAGGAGTTATTTTATTTTTGTTAGTGTCGTCTCTTTCATTTATGGTTGTAGAGAATGTAAATTAGGATTAAAGACAAGAGGGAGGAGGCCTTGAGCCCATATGGCTCACAGAACATGGTCTGGTTAGGTCTGCTTTGTTTTATAAATATGTAATCAAACTGGATTTCTGGTCACTGGTGTGCTTCCTCCAGAATTTTCTGGAACCACACATTACCTTTCCATCTTCTCCTCTGATAATTTTTCAGAAGCCAAGCCCAGCAGGCCCACCAGTTCTCAATGAAGGAGCTATTTCTATGAGGCTAAGCAAAATTTCTGGTTAAAATGAAACACTTACGTCTGCTCACTCAGCTGTATCACTTCAAAGAGAAAAACAAATAAAACCCAGCTTCCTGTCATCTCCCAGCATTAAAGGAAGACAAACTACAATTGCTTTCCATTTTGACTAGAAGCAAAACTACAGATGAATAACATGATAGATCAAAAAGCCAAACAAACTTAAGTAACCTCTTCATCAGCAAAAGTCAACTAGTTAAAGAGTGAAAACCTCCCACACTGATACCTTCTCTACCTCCCAAAGAAGAAAAAAAGGAAGAGAAACTCTTTTCTAAACATAACCTAAATAAAACCTTGTAAATTATAACCCAATACTATACCTAAACTATTGAAATCTGCAAGTACTTTTCAACTATTTACAAGGAATAAAAAAGAAACGACTAAAATAATAGAATTGTACTCACCATGGAAGCTTCTCCTTTTCTAGAGATGAATTCTCCTCCTGCCACCTGACAGAAGTTTTGACTATTAGTGACCAAAATGGGGACTTTTCAGGTACTCTGAGACAGTCATCACTCTACCTGAACTTTTTCCATCCTGTTTTGGGGCAGGATTCATTGGCTCACTCATTCATTTATTCACCATGTACTCATTCATTCATGCAGTGTCTACCCTCTGTCCACAAATATTGTTAAAGGGCCACATGGAAACATTATACATTATACTTTTATGGTTGTTGCTTTTTTTAAAGAAAGATTTTATGTATTTATTTGAGAGAGAGAGCAGCAGACTCCCCGCAGAGCAGGGAGCCTGATGCAGGGCTCGATCTCAGGACTCCGGGATCATGACCTGAGCTGAAGGCAGATGCTTAACCAACTGAGCTACCCAGGCACCCCATATGGTTGTTGCTTTTTGATGATGCCAACATTTGATCACTTTGTAGAGCAATAGCATTCTTTCAAAAATTTCCAACCCCATCCTCACCCCTCAAGGTAAGAATAGAAGCTTTTCATAAGAAGACAACCATGTTCCAATTCCTGGTCTTTTAGAATATAAGTAGAAGGATGTCAAGAAGAGCTGTGGAAACACTTTGATGACAATTACATTAATCAGATCACCAAAGATCATGGGCAAGCCATACCTTCTACCCTCAGCATCCTTACCTATAGAAGAGTTTAGAGTACGGACGCCTGGGTGGCTCAGTTGGTTAAACACCTGCCTTTGGCTCAGGTCATGATCCTGGGGTCCTGGGATTGAGCCACGTCAGGCTCCCTGCTCAGTGGGGAGTCTGCTTCTCCCTCTCCCTCTGCTGCTCCCCCCCTTCTCCTGCTCATGTGTACTCTCTCTCTCTCTCTCAAATAAATAAATAATTCTTAAATAGAGTTTAGAGGGTGCCTGGGTGGCTCAGTCATTAAGCGGCTGCCTTCGGCTCAGGTCATGATCCCAGGGTCCTGGGATCGAGCCCCGCATCGGGCTCCCTGCTCAGCGGGAAGCCTGCTTCTCCCTCTCCCACTCCCCCTACTTGTGTTCCCTCTCTCACTGTCTCTCTCTTTGTCAAATAAATAAATGAATAATCTTTAAAAAAAAAAAAGAGTTTAGAGTAATTAAGGTTTTTAAATGTGTGGTCTATGGGCTCGAAACTACTTGGGGTCCTTTTTTAAAAAAAATGTACATTCCTGGGCTCTATCCCTAGAGCCTGCTAAAAAATAATTTCTGGGACTGGAGTCCCCAAATCTGCTCTTAAAACAGGCACCCCAAAGAGATTATCATATGCTGCAAAGTTGACAACCATTGAACTAATGATCTCTAAGGTCATTTCTAGTTCTAAAGGTCATGACCAAGGTCTGCCATGTAGCAGAAACACTGCCTCTGAGAGGGTGAGACTTTATTGAGGTGGGGGGATGTTGGGGTAGGGAGATAATTTTGGAAAATAGAACTTTACAAATTATACAGTTGAGTATACATAGAAAAATTATATAAAAACAAGTGTGACATTTACCCCTCAGAGAAGTAAAAACAATATTATTTTGAAACGAATACTTCTAGTATGTTTTGTAATGGCAAAAGATACTAAGAATAACCATGTTAATTATAAAATGTGTGGTTGATAATTAAGCTATAATTAGAAAGAGAATAAGAAAATAAATTCCAGATGCCTCTATTTCATGAAGCAGCACAATGACACTTAAGCAAGCGCTGTTCAACTTAAGTTGGAGATGACAAGGGTTTGCCACAGAATGGAGTAAATATTTCTGGTAGAATGTCTTTAATCATCATTCTGCTGGTGGATTATACTTCATTGCTGATAGAAGGAAAACAAACTGAAGGATCTTAGCATAACTGAGGAAACATAACATTTGGATTTACAGTTAACGGTGATTGTTTGGAAACTGTCATTTATTCAGCTGTTTTTGAGAGCTGCTGAAATAAAAAGCATATTTCTGGGTCAGGAAAATCACAAAAAGGAAAACATTTTAAAATCCAATAAATCCTGTCAGTAAGTAAACCAACCTCTCTAGGCTGGAAGTAGCCGTACACATTCACCGGAATTTTCAGTCTCTCCCAGGAATATAATTAATTATTGAAGGAGCCGGGTTGGATGGGTTGGATGATGTTCTCAAAACAGACACAGGGAATTCCGGCCATAGCAACACTTTAGGCCACGCCCATTACCTCTTGCCCTGACCTAAAAATTAATTTTGAAAATATATGTGTCCTTCTAAGTTTCTGTGTGATGGTCCTCTGGAGGGGTCTAACCTTATTACATCTGCAAACCTGTAGGTCTGTTAGAGCTCCCAGGGCCTCCTGACAAATGCAGAGTTTATATAAGTATTGTCCACCTACACCTCAGTGAGCACTGCATCCTGTCTGGTGACACCATAGCTATCAACCTGTGGGATGCGCTGCCCAGTACTTTCGTAAATAACGCCATGCATCCCAATCCGTATTGTTGTGTGGAAAAACCATGTGCAGCCCAGATTTCAACCACTTTGTCCCACTGTCTGCTTAAGAACATTGTTTGCTTATAGCACCATTAAAGATAACAAGAATACAGGTCTCATTCAATTATTTAAAACTGATCTGTAGGCAACTTCCTCTCCACATCCCCTTTGCGTTAAGTCATTCTGCATTTCTGTTGCTCTCCTCAATCCATGCCCTCTTTGGATCAGATCAGCAGCTATCTCTTACCTGCCTAACTGCTACCTGTCTTTCAGTTCTCAGCTTAAACATCACTTCCTTCAGGAGGTTTGCTTGATTATACACTAGCTTAAGTCCCCTTCAAGATCACTCATAGATCTCCATACTTCCCCTATCAGTACTTTTTATTTGTTACCACTTGAGTAATCGTCTGTCTTCCCCAATAAATTATAAACTTGATGGAGTCAAGGACTGGATCTCTCTTCTTTCCTGTTGTATCCAAGGCACTAGAAGGGTGCCCAGTATTCCATAGGAACTCAACAAATGCTTCTTAAATAAATAAATGGATTATATTACATATCACATTGCTATAATAATTTGTCTAATAGGCCTTTCTTGGAGAGGACTGTTCTACTCATAGTTGCATGACTAGCACTTAGTACAATGCCCATACCTAGTAGGCAGTTAATAAATATAAGTTGAATGAATGAGCTGCAATCAGCAAATCAGAACAGCTGTATCTTTTTACTGAGCTCGTGTGGGCATCTTTGACTCATTCACATTACAGTCCTCAGTTCATCTGCCTAGGACTGTAGACCCACAGTTAATATAGATATGTTATTGTCAATAGAAATATGTTTCTCCCACTGGAAATATAAGCAAGAACATAAATTGGTCCAAGTTTGGTTTCCTCTCTTATTCTTCAAGCATTATGAGAGTGATACTAAATTATATGTTAATCTCTGTCCAAAAAGGAGTGGGCAGAGAATATGCTATAAAAAGAGTATTAAAAGAGAAGGAAGAAACAGGGAACTAAGATCTTTTATATACACACATTGAGCCTAACTGTACTAAAATAGCTCTATGAGGCAGTATAATCATGCTTATTTTTGCAGAAAAGAAAAATAATGCTCAGTTGGTTGGGAAATTTGATGAAGACTGGTTGGCCACTAAATCCCATACTTTTCCAATTATAACATACTATGTAGGCGCAAAAGTTGCCTTATTACTTCAATATTCTCTTTTGTGTTGTACTTCTTCCACTTATAATTATTTTCTAAACAAATGAGTTAACAATCAGAGCCTACTATGAGCCAGGTACTAAAGCTTTAGATAAACTTCTCTTTGAAAAATTGTATGAGCTTAGTATTGTCCCCATATTATAGATGTCAAAACCGAGTCTCAGAGTTACTTTGAATATAGTTCATAAGCAGTAAGTTATAGAACAGGAATTCAAACCCTGAATTGTATGACTATAAAACCCCTGGTCTTTCCATTTTACCATGGTGAGCATTATATTTTTGTTTAACTAAATAAGGATGAAACTTCACATAATCACTCTAAAATGCCTCTGGATCTTGCCCTTGCCTTGGTTCTGGTAGGGGATAAACATTCCAGCCTATCATCTGGCACCTTCGACCTCTTCAGTGTATAAACCACGTCATCGTAGTAAGCCCTCAGCCTTTGGGGCAGAAAAAGGATGAATGGAATGGAGAAATTTTGTGCAAGTCAGTTTATATAGAATAAGTAGGAAAAGCTAAGCTATTCAGGCTGCTTTCCCATAATTTTAAGAATGGAATTTACTTTTCTTGAGATAATTTTTTAAAATTTATGTAATATATTTAAAAACAAGTTCTTTGATCCTGGAAAATATTGAATGTACCTAAATATAAGAGTGGACTTTTAAAAACATATTTTCCAAACCTGAATGCACAGTCTGATTAAAAAAAAAAAAAAAAGAGTGTAATTAAAGGATAACAAGATAGAATCTTTGCAATTGGGACTGTTCTGAAAAATCTTGGACACAGAGTGACCATGACAATCATATAGCGTTTTTCACTTTTCATTATCCTTTAAACAAGTAGTCTGCAGTTCCTAAATGTTGGCAATGCAGTGTTATGAATTTAAACGGATCACAGTAAATCATCAGAATCTGTTATTTATGTCTGAAAAAGAATTAAGTCATGCAGAAAATGCCTTATGGTGTCTTTTGAGTGCTCATGCATCAGTACACTCTATTGCCCTGAAAAACTTCTTGGAGGAGAGGCAGTGACAGATTCCTATTTGCTTCTTAGGAGAATCATAAATGTGCATCCTCTACTTTCAAGTTTATTTCCATTTGCTCAATCAATGATTCTGCTTCATTCATAAGAATCTGAGAGTAAGGAAATCAGAAGAGATGGATCTAGAAGCTGTTTGCTGCCACTTACTGGATAGCCACTCTTCTTGCCTAAACAAATGGAGAAGAACTTTTAACTATTTCTTGACAGTCATATATATGAACCTTCAAATTTCTACAAGTGTCAGAAAAATGTTAGGGACAAAATTGATAAGAAAATTACTTGTCAAAGGTTACATGTCTTCTTAAGAAAATATACACTCCTTCCTGCTATCTGCTTTATTTTTTATTTTTTGCCCAGGAGAAGAAAAGTATAGTTTATATCTAAAGTAGAATATCCAGGAAAAAAAGAGCGGATGAGTAGAATACCACATAGAGTGAGTAAAGAACTAAGAAGAACATTAGTAGTTAATTATAACTCATAGAGTGTTCCAATAGCACAAAGCTACAAAATGGGAAGTTTTTCTCAGAATGAGTATCATCTGCTGCCTTCACAAATGTTTGTACGGCTTATTTGCTTTGGTGCAAAATATTCCAATTGGGTAGTCATGTCATCTAATGCAGGTCATTTCCCCCATTCATGTAGTACCACAAATCTATTAGAAAGAAGTCTTTGAACAATGTCACGGTCAAACAGGTGTCTAATCTTTCTACTACTACATTTTTCACTCTTGATTGTGTCTCAGCTGTTACTGAAGTTTGCATACTTAAAGCTAGAAACATCAGCTCATTCAAAAATCCTACTTGGAGGGTGATTTTGGCTTGTAAAATAGTTGCAGCCTTTTGTGGACATCTGTGTAAATTTAGTCAGAATGTCTGTAGTTCTAATTCCAAGTAAAGTTTTATCAAAAAGTATTATCAGAAAAAATATAACTGAGTTGAATTAGCCCTCTATGACATAATGTTATGTATTTGAGCTGGAATCACCTTTAAAGGCAATTAATAACCCTTAGATAGTGGAGTAGGCTAGTAGTTTCTTTCTCTCATATAAATAAAGTATAGGAAGCTATTTTTGAAGTAAAGGGTAATGGTGATATTGATGATAATTAACATTATGGAGCACTTTGCATGTGCTAAGCATCTTGCAGACTGTTGCATTTATTCTGCACAACACCATGAGTAGGTAGAAGAATAGCATTTGACAGATAAAGAAACTGATACCCCAAAAGGTAGAGCAACTTTCATAGGGTACATGGCTAAGTAGGGCAGAGCTGGGACTCTTACTGACTTTGACAACAGGGCACACCTCTTAACCACTATGCTTTCTTACATCCCCAATTAACTTAGATAAGTATTAATATTCTTGGCATAATACTCTTTTGGCTACCATTTATTGATATTACAATTAATAAAAATATTAGTTTATATACTTTAAAAGATATGTATAGAATAAGCATCTATATCTCTAAGCCAGATATGTTGGGGGGGGATTTTGACTCTCAGTGGGCCACCTTCTCCACTCTCACCTCTCTCCTCACTCTCAGTATATCCCAAGAAGACTCTGTCCTGACCCCTAAGAGTACTCCTCATTCTGTGTCCCCATGGCAGCAAAGGCAACATCATCTATCTACTCAGTTGCCCAAACCAGAAACCTGGGTATCATCTGGCTTTTTCCTTCTCCCTTTCTCTCTACATAAAATCACTAAGTCTGCAATATGCTAAGTATCTCTTAAACCCATCTACCTCTCCGATAGTACCCTGACGGGGCTCCCCTCTCTTGCTACCCTCCAAACTTCTTCACTCTTCAAATTGTTCTGCCCCAGAGCTACTGCCAAGTATAATTTCATTCTTCATTCTCTCCCTTGTTTAAAAATTTTCACTGGTTCTGCATTTCTCTTGGGATCAAGTCTCTTCTCAATATGACCTTCAGCAATATGAGTCCTGCTTACCTCTCTAGTAGGAGAGACAGATAAAAACAACCCAACAAACAAATACAGGCATTTACAAGTTTCTCTAAATGATGTGAAGGAGGGGCGCCTGGGTGTTTCAGTCCCTTGAGCGTGGGACTCTTGATTTCAGCTCAAGTCGTGATCTCAAGGTCGTGGGATTGAGCCCCGTGTCAGGCTCCACGCTCAGTGGGGGAGTCTGCTGGAGATTTTCTCTCTCCCTCTGCCCCTCGCCCTGCTCACACACACTCTCTCTCTAAAATAAATAAATAAATCTTTAAAGAAAATAAATGGTGTGAAGGAAATAAACAGTTAGCTGAGATAGACACAGTGGCTGGAGGCTGTGCCACTGGGGCTCCTTTGAGAATAGGGAAACTGAAAATTTAAAGGCCGTAGGTAGGAGAGAGTAAAGCACTATCAAGGACTTGAAAAAAGTCTGCGCAGCTGGGGCAAGATGATCAGAGGAAGAGTGGTATGAGCTGAGGTTCACAGCCTTGGACCCTGGGATGGAGTCTGGATTCTATCCAAAGAGAAATGACAATCCTTTGCCAATTAAGCAGATATCCCTGCCTGCTTTGTGGAGGGTGGGGCGTTGAGCATACAATAACAGAAGCCAGTAAGGAAGAGATTGCAGAGGTCTAACAAAAAGAATGGAACCAGACTAGAGTGGTGGCAGAGGAAGGGAAGACTGCTGAGTAGATCTGTTACATTTTACAGCAGGGACTGGCGGGACCTGCCAATGATTTGAATGTGGATGTTCTGGAAAGGAAGGAATATAGGATGTCTCTAAGTTCTTGACCAAAAGTCCTAAGCGGGCCACTTTATGAAAAGGGAAGCTTGGGTGAAAAGCAGGCCTAGAATCAAAAGACTTTTTTGAACATGTTAAGTTTGAGATGTTCATGAAACAGTGAAGTGGAAGAGTCAAGGAGGCAACATGGAATCAAGATAGGTTTGGATCAGAAATTAAGAGTAGGAATATGTACCCATATAGATAGCACATGTAAACACCTCCAGCAAACTTCTCCTGACTTGCAGTCTGGGTTGGGAACCCCTTGTGTCTAGCATCGCACCCTGAACTTCTCCTCTACTGTACGGATGATTTTATCCTTTGCTGTACTAATACCATCCCACAATTAGCATGTGTCCTCCATCCAACAGTGAGCTAGTTTCATGAGGCCAGTGACTGGTCTCTATTCACTACTGTGCTCCCAATCTAGTCCTGTGAATGCTCTTCACCCAAAAAGAAAGTGGATATCCAATATTAGCCCACACTTAGTGGAAGAATAAGCTCCAAGCTCCACCTCTTGAAGGGAGGAATTTCAAAGAATCTGTAGACATGTTTTTTGTTTCTTTTTGTTTTAAGATTTTATTTATTTACTTCAGAGAGAGAGAGAGAGAGAGATTATGAGCAGGGGGAGGAGCAGAGGGAGAGGGGGAGAGAGAATCCCAGGCAGACTCTGTGCTAAGTATGGAACCCGACGTGGGGCTCAATCCCAGGACCCTAGGATCATGACAAGAGCCAAAGGCAGACGCTTAACTGACTGACCCACCCAGGTGCCCCTTGGCAAAATATTCTTTAGTTTTTGTTTGATTTGAGTTTATACAAGCAATCTCTGAGTGTGTTGAACTATGAAATTTCATCCTTAGAAAATTTTTGAGATGGCTAATTACAAACCAGATTCTCACTCTTCTCATATTTGACTGCAAGGTTATCCTTGTTTTGAGCCCAAACTTGGAATTATGAAAAACTTTATAACTAACAGAATTGTTCTTACTTCTAAATAAACATACACAAAAGAATACTCAAGAGTGATTAATTTCATTATTAGTTTACATTGATAGTTAAAATAATATTACCTGTCTGCCATCAGACTTCTAGGATAATGAAAAAAGAACCCCACCACTGAAAAAAGAATGCTTGCCAACCTTGCCATGAATAATTTTGAGTTTTAATTGTTAATTTACTTTGGTTAATTTACAATGGGCAGTAAAATGGTTAAGTGCTCTTCTTATCAATATCTATTCTTTCAAGAAAGTTTGCTGAGAAGTGGAAATATTACCGCTAGTCATGAGGTTTTTGTTTGTTCTGGGATTAGTAAGGCAAAGAGAGCCAAAGGCCACCCATAGAATGTACGTGATATTGTTATCCTAATATATCATTAAATGAAGGCTCTGCTAAGTCTTTTTTTTTTTTTTTTTTAAAGATTTTGTTTATTTATTTGACAGAGAGAGACCCAGCGAGAGAGGGAACACAAGCAGGGGGAGTGGGAGAGGGAGAAGCAGGCTTCCTGCTGAGCAGGGAGCCCAATGTGGGGCTCAATCCCAGGACCCTGGGATCATGACCTGAGCTGAAGGCAGACGCTTAACAACTGAGCCACCCAGGCACCCCATCTGCTAAATCTTTTTAAAAGAAGCTGGGAGAAGTCCCTTATTTAAATTTGCTTTCAAGAAACTATTTTACAATGTCATACATTTATTATATTTTTATCAAGGCATTTTTATCAAAGCAACAATGGAGATACAAGATCTTCATTTCGATGCTATAACTCGGGTGTTAACTTCCTGTTTTCTTCTGAAAAGAAATTATTCTTTGCTCTCCATTTTCTCTGCCATCACTGACTTTTCCTATAGTCAACTAATACTAGCATTTCCTGCTGTTGAAGAGCTGACCTGAGCTTTTCTCTTCAGTGGATAAACTGCCAGATCACAGAATATTGTCAGGTAGACATATTTTCACTGTTTAAAAAAATGATGCTCTGTGAAGGCCGCAGAGAAGAGCAAATCCAGACCCTCAACTGCTTTTGTATTGAGGGTCCAGGGGTCTCTTCCCATTAGATGGTCGTTTGCTTCCTGCTGGAGGCCCTGAAGAGGTGGGTACTCAGTGCCTCAGAAGGCAGCCGCTCCATTTTTAGACACCCATAATTATTTTATATAGAAAATTTCTCTTTAAATTGAACAATTCACCTCCCTGTTCTTTTACCTCACTGCTTCTATTCTGTCTCCCAGGGCTGTGCTGCATGATCGCACTCCTCTTCTCTGACTCAAGTGCTTCAACTATTTCTCTTTTTCTTGTTGAACAGTGTTTGTTCTTCCAGCCGTTTCTCATGTGTTAGATTTCCTAGATCCTCCCAACCCAGCTCCCTGTATCATACCTTCAGGCCCACTGTTTTTCAGACGTGATCTAAGCATTCAGGGTGGTATGGCTGAATACTGTCCCGCTGTTTTTCAATAGTGAGCTTTCAGGAATCTGTTCCCAGCTAAGAGTTTGGTCAGACAGACCCGGACCTGCCCCGAGCCCGATCACATACAGGTCCAATTCCGTGGAGGGAGGATGTCCTTACCCACACACACTGGGTGGGACGGAGGCAGTAACAGGACATGACCCAAGGCTTGTTGTGTGGAGTCAGAGGATCATGTGAGGCATTTAGCCCATAACCTGATAGACAGTAAGCATTTAGTAAATGTTAGCCATGTTTGTAATTTAAACATAGAATCCCCCTTTTCTCAACATACTGTGGGAAAGAACTGTCAATTCCTGAATCCTGAATACCAGAACACTCTGAATGTAGCTCAAATCCATATTAACTTTCAGCACCCTCACTGTACATGGCTGACTCATACTGAGATAATCAAAACTCCTCAGTCTTTTTTACATATGATTCCAGTTGACCACATCTTTCTCATCTGTCCTTGCACAGTTTTTTGGTTTTGCTGTTGTTATTCGTAGTGTGGTTTTTTTAAAAATGACTTAATCAATGCTAATATATTAAGTGTAACTGATCATCCCAACCTATAGACATCATTTTGGATTCTGTGTATTCACTGTACTTCCCAGCTGAACGGAACTACTGGAGAGTCCAGTTGCTGTTGGCATCCCTGCCACTGAGACTTTACAAGATACTGTGTATTCTTTGCCAAAAAGAACAGCTTTATTCCTAACAGCTCTTTGCCCGGCTGGCCTCGGAGCAGCTCCAAGTTCCCAGTTAGCTTCAGGCTTTCTGAGGGGTTCTAGGCTTCCGTGAATCCTCTGGTGGTTCTTCTTCCTGATGAATGCCAAACAGCGGCCCATGTGTGTTCTGGCCACTTTTCACATATTGTTTGCCCAGTAAAACTGTGGGTCATGTCAATGCCAATGAACTCTCATGTTACCATGTCCTGTGCACTAAGCACACGGGAGGTAATGGAATTGCTAGAGAAGATATGTATGAGGTTTACACAAACCCCCACCCCCTGCCCCTTGCATTAAACTTAAGACTTTCAAAACACACACTCACATCCTCCCTTTTGAGAGGACAAAATACTTACAAGTCTAAGTTTCTATCTAATTGGGTTATCTTGGACAAATTAGTGAACTTTTCTGGCCACAAGAAAATGAGGGGGTTGAATTGAGATTACCCCAGTTGCCCAAGGAGCAGAATTCTATAGTTCATTTTAATGCTGTTTCCATTGAAAAATTAGTCTTGTATTAGGGTCTCCCTAGATCTTATAGGATTATAGTATCCGTATTTTCCAGCTTTATTGTTCATCCATAGCATTGAACTAAGGATGCAAAGTGATCCATGGTGATCATAATTTCCAACACAAGCCTACAGCAAAAGTATCTTTGGGTGTCTCAACATTTTCAATTTTCTGACGCTCAATGTCACTGAGTGCTATTGAAACACATTACCCTACATCAGTCAAAACTACCTCCTCTTCCTCTCTCCCCTGCCATTGCCTGAGTTTATGCCGCTCTCTGTAATAGCCTCCTGGCTCACAGTTTTCCTGTCTGTCCTCCACAGTGCTGCCAATGCAGTCAATCAAAAATACAAATCTGATCATGAGGTTCCCTAGACCCTTCAAAGCTCCTTTAGCACTTGACACACAAAGCTCACATAATCCAGAGCCTCCAGCCTCATGTCCTGATGTCCTGCCACCTAGAAAGTACAGGTGGAACTGTTGGAAGAGAGGCTGGGACAGTGTGTAGAGGCTGACTACCTCCCATAAGAACTTAGAAGATGTTCAAAATCATTAACCATCAGGGAAATGTAAATTAAAACCACAAGGAGGGGGCCCCTGGGTGGCTCAGTCGTTAAGCGTCTGCCTTCGGCTCAGGTCATGGTCCCAGGGTCCTGGGATCGAGCCCCACATTGGGCTCCCTGCTCCGCGGGAAGCCTGCTTCTCCCTCTCTCACTCCCCCTTCTTCTGTTCCCTCTCTTGCTGTGTTTCTTTCTGTCAAATAAACAAATAAAAATCTTTAAAAATGAAAAAAAAAAAAATAAAACCACAAGGAGGTGTTAGTGTTACTACACATCTGTTACTATACAATGGCTAAAATACTAGTGACAACACTAAATGCTGATGAGGATGTGGAGAAACTGGATCACTCATACACTGTTGAAGGGTATGTACAATGGTATAACCACTCTGGAAAACAGTTTGGCAGCTTCTTAAAAAATGATACCTGCAACCATATGATAGCAATTTTAGTCTTGGGCATTTATCCCAAAGAAATGAAAACTTATGCTCACATAAAACCTATGCATGAATGTTCATAGCAGCTTCATCTGTAATAGCCCCAAACTGGAAACAGCTCAGATGTCTTTCAATGGATGACTGGTTAAACAAACTGGGGTACATCCAACATACCATGGAATACTACTCAACAGTGAAGAGGAATAAATTATTGACACACACAAAAACTTGGATGAATATCCAAAGAATTATGTTGAGTAAAAAAAGCCAAAAGGTTACATGTTATATGATTCTCTTTATGTAATATTCTTGAAATGAAAAAATTTTAGGAATAAAGAGCAGATTAGTGGTTGCCTAGAGTTAGGGAAGGAGGATGGAGGGAAGGAGGGAGGTGGGTGTGGTTAATAAAAGGGCAACAAGAGGGATCCTCGTGATGGAACTCTTCTCGATCTTGACTGTGATGGTGGACACATACAAGATGAAATTATATAGAACTACACACACATACAAACACACACACACAAAGTGAATATGAGTAAAACTGGGGAAATCTGAATAAGTTTGGAGGATTATATCAATGTCAATATCCTGGTTGTAATACTATACTATAATTTTGCAAGATATTACCATTTGGTGAAACTGGGCAAAAGGTTTACAGGATCTCTTTGTATTATTTCTTCCAACTGCATGTGAATCTACAATTATCTCAATGAAACTTTCAATTAAAAAACAGATCTCTGAAGAGAATGGACTGGAATTGAGGCCAGGAGCTGTTAGAGTGGATGCAGGGAGACCGATTATGAGGTGATTACCATGAAGATAATGATGACTTGGGCCATGTGGGTTGCTGGGGAGAGTGGCAATGGACAGGAAGATAACTGGGTTTGATGTGGACCTAGAGTCTACACCTTTGACTTTTGAAAGGAATTTTCCCAGAGAGCTTCCCAAATCCCCAAATTTGTTGTTGTTGTTGTTGTTGTTGTTATTTTAAAGATTTTATTTATTTATTTGACAGAGACAGAGATAGCGAGAGCAGGAACACAAGCAGGGGGAGTGGGAGAGGGAGAAGCAGGCTTCCCGCAGAGCAGGGAGCCCGATGTGGGACTTGATCCCAGGACCCTGGGATCATGACCCGAGCTGAAGGCAGCCACTTAATGACTGAGCCACCCAGGCGCCCCAAATCCCCAAATTTGTAAAAACCATGATAATATATAACAATGATGTTAATTTCAATAATGTATACTTAAAAATTTATTAATATTCTTTAGTTCTCTTGGCCTCAATGATACAAAAACAAGAACAAAGCCAAATTATGAGTGGAGACTGGGTACCTCATCCCTCTCCCCATCTCCTTGTGAGTGGAATCTGGTGCCAAGCCTTCCTGCTGTCCCTACCCTTACCAACCCAAACATCTACAAACCTAGCACTGTCCTCAGGACCTCACCCCTCTCCATCTTTACTTTGAATGACAAAGCGATAAGGAAGATGGCAGGGTCAGGTTTGCTTCCTATTTCCCCAGGCATCCCAGAAACGCACCATCTCACACATGCCACACCTTCTTCTCATTACATGTGTCTTCTTCCCACCCTGTGCCTGAGATTAAGCTCCATTCCTTCAAAATTATATGCTTTCTGCACAGACCTCTGAGGTACTTTTACAAGAAATGTTAAATTTCTGAATACCAAAGGTCTACTCTGCTATTGTTTCCATGTGGAGAGGACAGTGTTTTTCTCTGGTGAGATAAAATGACTTTTATCCAGAAATGTCTTCAGAGCCATGAATAATAATTTAAGATCTAAACAAGATCCTGGCCCCAAAAGATAGGAAACAATTCAAAGAAAGTGAAGTACAATTCTAAAGCAAATGTTAAAAAAAAAAAGATAAAATGATAAATACAACACTTACCTACATTTATTATATTCACCACATTAAAAATGAGGAGTACCAAGCTGTGTAGCTGGGAACTATTACAGATTATGACTGTTTTCACATCACTGGTTCACAGCGTCTTGATTTTTATTTATTTATTTTTTTTTTATTTTTTTTTTTTTTTAAAGATTTTATTTATTTATTTGACAGAGAGAGAGAGATAGGGAGAGCAGGAACACAAGCAGGGGGAGTGGGAGAGGGAGAAGCAGGCTTCCCGCGGAGCAGGGAGCCCGATGCGGGACTCGATCCCAGGACCCTGGGATCATGACCTGAGCCGAAGGCAGACGCCTAACGACTGAGCCACCCAGGCGCCCCTCACAGCGTCTTGATTTTTAGAAAAGCACTGGACATCTGGCCCTTAGTAACTCTACTGCGGCTTTCAAATATCAGGCCAGAACGGAAGGAAGTGATGAAGTCCAGAATGTTCCTGGTGAAACTAACAAGGACAGTTCAGCTACTGGAGGGTCCAAGAGGCCCCTAGTCCACTGGATTCCCAAGTGATCAGGCACAGAAGACATCAGTTGTAGAACGGCTAAGTCCTTAGGAAGTCACTGGGAAAGTTGCAAGGGTGCTGAATGATCCATTTCCACAAGCTGACAGCTGAGTTACAGCTTTAGGAGATTTGAAACTGAAAAGAAAGTTTAGAAATGAGTCAAGTGCCTGGATTCTTCAGAGTGGCATTGACTATCACCTCTGAAATGGAGTGGGAGGTGACAGAGCTACTGGGAATGAGAATCCTGTGGAGAACTATTAGAGCTAAAAGGGACCTGAGAACACAGGATAAAGCTCCAAAAAAATACATCTATTTGTTTCATGACAATTCACTATTTTATCTACTTCTTTACCTCTTGAAAAATGTACTTTTAAATTTTATTTTATTTTAGGGAGAGAGCACGCACATGCCGCTGGTGCAGGGCGGGCTGGGGGATGCAGAGCGAAAGGGAGAGAGAATCCCAAGCACAGAGGCCAATGCAGGCAGCTCCGTCTCACCACCCTGAGATCATGACCTGAGCGGAAACCAAAAGTCCGACGCCCAACCAATGAGCCACACAGGCCCCGGGGAAAATGTACTTTTAAAAAGATTTACTTTGTAGCATAATGTAGGTGAAGATACATACATAACGTTTTCACTGTTGAGGCATTTTCCTTAAAACTGCTGTTTCTTTCCCATCCTACCCCCCCTTTTTTCTCTGTATTTTTGTCCACATACAAAAAGTCATATATTTTATTTTTATTTATGTATTTATTCATTTATTTTAAACTTATCTTTTTTTTTTTTTTAAGATTTTATTTATTTATTCGACAGAGAGAGACACAGCGAGAGAGGGAACACAAGCAGGGGGAGTGGGAGAGGGAGAAGCAGGCTTCCCACGGAGCAGGGAGCCTGATGCAGGGCTCGATCCCAGGACCCTGGGATCATGACCTGAGCCAAAGGCAGACGCTTAACTGAGCCACCCAGGCGCCCCCAAAAAGTTATTTAAATATCACTTAAATTTCTAAACACTTGGTAAAATTTGAAGTAACCTTATCCTTTAACTTTAAGCTCATACTCCTTTTCTTTCTGAAGCCTTCCTAAGAGACAGTGTCCTCCCCTCTGTGTCCCACTCCTTCGTCTCTTAGATAGTAAATATCTGCTTCCTCACCCGACCCCCCCTTTTGTTCATAGTGGAAAGTGTGAGGGCCTTTTTTTCACCTTTTTATTTTTCAGATTACTACAGGACCTGTAACATAGTCGGGCTCAATAAAAATCTATTGAATAAAAGAGAAACCAAACAAAAGTGGACATGGTAGGATTGATATTAAATCATTAAAATCATCAGCTCCTCTGATCACATGATTTGCAAGGCCTGTGACAAAATTCCAGAGCAAGGAATCGTCACTGGTGTCCCTTGTCATATCATCATTTGCATGCCTGCTTCTAGAAAATCCTGTAGAATGGCCTTTAACTAGGGTGGCAGTGCTGAGCCTCTGTATGACTGGGGCATGGTGACCTGCCAAAGATAACCATCCCATCAAGCTTCTTGAGCAGTTTACGCATTGTCACTAAAAGGAAAAACAAGCTTTTCTCATTGTAGCATGGCAAAAGTCACCACCTATCCCAAGGTCACTGCTTACAGCTGATAGGTCCCACTAAAATCTGCTTTGGGGGAACTTGGCTGGACATGGATATTCAAAACACAAAACACACAAAGGCAATGAAATATATAAATAAATATACATATAAACAATCTCAAACTCAGAGAAAATATACACATATAATATAAAAAACTGTTTTTCCTTACCCATTTGAGAGTAAATGGCTGACATTATGCTCCATTACTCTCCAACACTTTTGTATTTCCTATAAATGAAAACATTCTCCCATATAACCGCTAAAGTCAGGAAATTAATATTGATACTTTACCATAATTCTCAGGTTCTATTCAAGTTCCTCCAATTATCCCCAAACATGCACTTTGTAAGAAAAAGAGGCAGTCCTAAATCCAGATCTTGCAAAACAGACAACACCTTTAGTTATCATGTCTCCTTAGTTTCGTTCTATCAGAACAGTCCTTGGTCTTTCCTTGACTATCATAAGCATGATACTTTCAATGTTTATAGGCCATTTATTTTGCATAATGTTCTTCAGTGTGGGTTTGTCTGATGCTTCTTCATGATTAGGTACCTGTTATACATCTTAGGCAGGAATACCACACAAGCGATGATGCGTTCTCATTTTATCCTATTCAAGTGACACATGATTCGTATTTGTACCATTACTGGTGACATTAACTTCAATCACTTGTTTAAGTTCCTGTCTGCTTGGCTTCTGCACTGTGAAATTACTTTTAATAAATATTTTGTGAGGAGGCTTTGAGATTATATACCACTCCTCATCAAACTATTAACTTATTCACTACTTTTTTTATACCTGTTTGAACTCATGGTTTCCTACTTTATTGAATACATTATAGTCTATGCTTCATTTTCTTGCTCAAATTGCCCCACCTTTTTCCAGTAGGAGCCCCAACAAGGTGGTGTCTGTGTTCCCGTCATTCTTTGAGCACTTCTTTATTTCAGGCTCTAAAAGAGGTTCTGGGCTCATCTTGTATTTTCCCTACCTCAGTACTGAAGTCAACCAATTCTCCAAGGACCTCTGAAGAAGAGTACTTAGAAACTAAGATCTGAATGCTAGATGTACTCAATGCTTTTGGGATGCCACTGCTCCCAGACTCTCTCAGTGGACAAAACTAGGAATATATGTATTTGAATATCTCTCCCTCTCTCTTTCTTTCTCTCTCATCTGTTCATTGAAAACCATGAGTTCATAGTGGAATCTTCAATTCCAGCCCAACACCATTATCCTTAGTATTTTCTTACTTGATCAATCAATGTAAGGATTCCTCCATGGCTGACACAACTACCTCCAACCATGTGGACGCCCCATGCCAGACAGCTCCTTCATATGAACACACTCCTCACCTTGCTGAGGCTCTGACAGCCCACCCAGGCCACCGCGAATCTATTCATGCACCGGCACCGTGCACAACCTTGCTCAATCCCACCTAATAGCTTTTGGACCAAACTGAACAGGGCTCAATTCCTAGTCTCTGGGCTGTGTCCGTGACCTCCTGCTCTCTAGGTATACATCTTAATATAAACTGGGGCTCCAGGCTACAGATTTTGTTAGCCTCTTCTCAAGAACAATGAGCCCTACTACAGCCGAGGGCTTTAAAAGCTGTCAATCTAACACTCTCCCACTACCTCAGATGGGGCATCCTTACTCTCTGTTACCATATAAGAACCACAGGCCTGGCCGGCTTCCTAGCAGACCTAGAGTGTGTCAGGCCACACCTTCATCATGCCTACTGCTGTAAGTTTTCTTCTCTTTCTGGCCCATAGACATTTAAATCTTGTTTTGAGCACTGCTATATCTTCACAGATTTCTCTTTTTGTACTTTATGTAACATTGTTATCTATTTGGAATACAGAAAACGAGACAGAATCTGGGAAGAGTTAAGAAATGGGAGAGAGGTTCTGTATCTTTGAACAGGATGATAATATAGGTAGAAAGGGTCATAAAAAGTTAAAGTGCCAAAATCTTTTTAAGAAGCAGTATGGAATTAGACTCCTTTGTGGTAATTTTTATTATGATGATTATAAGTTCTGTGGGAGAGAGTGAGAAGGCTGCTGCTTGAGGGGCTCCATGCGTCTGGCCCTCAGCTTTGCAGGATGGTACACCCAGAGCTGAAGGGCTCTCAGCACCTGCACTGATCCTACTTCAATGGCTTCACTGTGATGCTGACAAAGGTAAAGCTTCAGGCCCATTTGCCTGTGCTCGTCTGCCGTGGAAGCAATTTCATATTTGCCATTTTGTATTCTTTTTCTCAAAGAGAGCCCCCCTAATTCTAAAAAAAATGTTTACAATTCTGGATCCGTCCCTCTCAAATTCTGGATCTGTCCCTGCAAGGAACTTATGGTTAAATCACAATGCAAATTTCCAATGAAGGAAGGTAATTTTCTAGAGAGCATTCCAGTTATCAGTGGATAGAGGTGTTAGGAGGCTGAATAGATCTTCAGAAGGTTGCTTAGGTTGCTTAGGGAGCCAAGAGAGATGGGTGGTCTTGGGGGTTAGTTTGTGTAGACCATGTAAATTTCAAAGCCATTCTCACCCACCTACAGAGTGTGTCTATAATTCCTGTGTGGTCGGGGGCGCCTGGGTGGCTCAGTCGGTTAAGCATCAGAGCCTTGATTTCGGCTCAGGTTAGGACCTGAGGGTGGTGAGATACAGCCTGCTTGAGATTCTCTCTCCCCCTCTCCCTCTGCCCTGGTCGCTTCTCTCACGCGCATGTGCTCTTTCTCTCAAATGAATAATAAAAATAAAATGAAAAAATAAAAATTCATGTGTGGTCAGTTCAGTATATCTCTTGACTATCTCTCCCAAAAGAATATTTGATTAATTCTGTCCAAAATCTTACTTAATGGCTTTTTCTTTCTTTAGGATTTTATATATACCACCTCCTGCCAGTTCTTAATGAACATGTTCTTTCTTTGTTAGGGTGTAATATAATTGATTAGGTAACAGCTTTCAAGATTCCTCTACCCTGCTTGCCCCTTGATAAAAATCTGACTATTCCTAATCCTTTCTACTTTATATAATATCATCTCCTAGGGTGGGTTAATTCTATCACCCACTCTACAGATTTGCTGCTTCCAGTTTAGTTCTCTGAAGGCCATCTTGTTTCCAGGTTATAGAGTCATCTATTGTCCCCATGCATTAAGTCTTGAAACTCTAAGCACAATTTGAAATTAAAAATAGTTAAATAATTTAAAAATTGGGGAAAATTCTTACAGAAAGTAGACATGTAAAAAGTTTCTCCCTTTATTATCTTTATTGGGGAAAGCTTCTAAAAGGCCGCAAATAGAAAAGGCACCTAAATTATATTATCCAGACAGCAAAAGCAGAATATCCACAAATAAGCAGAAGATACATTTTACACTTTCTTTAGGTGCAATTTCAAGAGTTGTGGATTAATTCCATTGCAGACAACCACTGCTTTAGATCTACAGCACACAGGGCAGTGTACATAAAGCAGTAACAGTAGAAGATTTCCTTTCAAAGAGCTCAAATCTAATTCAAGAGTAAAACATACAAATGATTCTGAAGTTATTTTCAAATTATCAGCAATGATAAACAATGACTGAAGATAAGCCAAAGAGGTGAAGCCTGAAAGACATTAATAATAAAAACAACAATGATGATGATGGCTGTCATTTACTGAATGAAGTCCTACTATGAGACGCCACCTACGGTGGTACTCTTAATATCTACACTTTACAGATGAAGAAACTAAGGTTCAGAGAGGTCTGTCCAAGATCACTTGGCTAATCAAAAGGAAAATTATGGCTCAAATCATTCCTCCACATGGGCTGGGCAAGGGTTGGGGGAGGGGAGGAATCCAGAGGAAATGAAGTGAACAAAGGCACTCAAGGACTACCAGGCTGATTTAGTGAGCAGGCAGTGGAAGGGAGAGGGAAGGAGTCAGCTGGCAGCTGAGAGGAAGACGGGGCTGAGAGGTTCTCGTAAATTTAGCCCTTTGGAGTTGATTTGAGAAGCACACAAGGATCAACCAGGGAGAGTGGTTCTCTTCTCATACAGCATTTTGCAGACCTAGAATCTAAAGACCTGGTGGGAAATGAAAGTCTTTGCAACCAGTAGTGTCATTAAAGAACAGTTGACGCTGAAGATTTACCCATCATCTAGGAGGTGCCTAGATAAACAAACAAAGATATGAGCAAGACAGTAACAGTTTGGTGTAAGTGCTATGAATGCAACAAACAGGGTGACAACAGAGTAACTGGGGCAGGGGAACGAACTTTAGATAGGGAGATGTTGACCAATGTACCTTTCAGCTGCCCCTCTTCACACAAATAGCAAATATTAATGAATCTCAGTAATTTTTTTCTGAAATATTTAAGAGTGAAATACATATATATGAAATGTACTTCATATATATATATATATATATACACAAATATTCTTTAATAACATGAAACTATGGGGCGCCTGGATGGCTCAGTTGGTTGGGTGACTGCCTTTGGCTCAGGTCATGATCCTGGAGTCCCGGGATCGAGTCCCGCATCTGGCTCCCCGCTCGGCGGGGAGTCTGCTTCTCCCTCTGAACCTCCTCTCTCTCATGCTCTCTCGCTCTCTCTTTCTCTCTCTCAAATAAATAAATAAATAAATAAATAAAAATCTTAAAAAAAAAAACATGAAACTACAAAGGGGTCTCATATTTTTACAAGAAGTGTTCCCTCTTGTAAAACTAGCTGTAAGAAATGTGCCCTTGAAAAGCATCAAAAAGAATATAAACTGAATTCAAAGTCCATGATTTCATAGGGAAGTTTCCAATTAGAAGGAAATATTTGGAACACATTTTGAAAGACTTAGAGAATGGTGGTGTTATAAGGCAATGTTTTCATTTCAAAATACAAACAGAGTCTGAAAACTGGCTTCATTAGAACATTTGTTAGTGAAGGTTGTGCTGTTAAAGAATGATCTCAGGGTATCTGAAATTCCTACAAACTCCAGGAAACCCAGGGCCCTTATAGCATGTAACCTAAAGGAAGTCGGTTTCCTAAAAGTGGAACACCCTCAGATGGATGCCAGGTGCCCCATGCTCAGAGAGGACAACATGAAAGGTCACAGATGTGAAAATTACAGTGAATCAGTAAGATTCACTCAATATTGATAGCAGACCCTCAGGACTCCAAGATGGAGTCATCCATACCAGTGAAGAAGCAGCAGCTCGTGGTGGTCAAACTAGGAGAGATGCCAAGCTGGATACTGATGTGGGATTTCATCCTAAAGGCACTGCTGGAGCATTTCAAAGAGGTTGCGGCTGGTATTACATCAAGTATGTCAATGTGAAGAAAGCAGGTGTCCTTGGGACTTCTATGGTGCTGGCAGCTTATGTGCTTTTCTTTTTTTTTTTTTTAAAGATTTTATTTATTTGACAGAGAAACAGAGAGAGCACAAGTAGGCAGAGCTGCAGGCAGAGGGAGAAGCAGACTCCCCGCTGAGTGGGGAGCCTGACGCAGGACTCGATCCCAGGACCCTGGGATCATGACCTGAGCCGAAGGCAGATGCTTAACGACTGAGCCACCCAGGTGCCCGCTTATGTGCTTTTCAACTACTGTCATCACTACAAGGAACTCAAACATGAGTGGCTAGGCAAGCAACACTGAAGAGGGCCCAGTGTGGAGGCACATTCTGCATTCCTGACCATGACCTTTGTCTGGCACCCTTGAGTTCTTTCATATTCTACCTTTAGAATTAACACTCAATAAAAGATGACTTGTACATGGGAGAAAAAAAGATTCACTCAATCTTTCTTTCATTAAAATAATACTAGTAACCCAACAACAACAACAGAAAAAAATTATGGAGCAGAAGAGGCTATACTATGGGGTTAAAGCAGTTTAAGCTTTGGGATCTACCGCCCCACCTCCAACCCCCACATTTGCATGGCCCCCTTCCAAGATCCTATAAGGGGCCTTAGCAATGTATTTCTCCAGATCATATGTTTTCGAAAATTTAGAGAAAATTTTCAACTCTATTTCTTAAAGAGGGGCTCCTATATTGTATAAACTTCAGGCTCCAAACCCTGGATCCTCCTGATTGAATGCCTGCCTTGTACTACACACTATACTCAATGCTGGAGATACAAAGATGAACAAGGCTTGCTCCCTCCTGGGAAGAAGCTTGGTGTAAAACAGAAACAAGAAAAATAATTGCAATGGGATACCTGCTTGGTTATGGATTGTGCAATGGAAACAGAAGCCCAAGGGATGCTCTTTTGTTGTTGTCATTAATCTATTCATTAAAAATTTAAACTTATTGAATTTCTCTTTTTTTTAATTATGAAAGTCCATTAAATAATCCAACAATACAGAAATGTAGAAAGAAACAGTTAATAATCTCTGTAGAAATCTTATTACACTCAAGGCCCAATGAAATGCCACTTGGGTCATGAAGCTGTTCACTCCAGGCTCTTTTAGGTGCTTACATCTTGTAGCATGCATATGACACTTAGAGTAACACAGGAACTTGGGACAGTCAGGAGAACTGAAAGCACCAAAAGTATTCAGGTAATCCATGAGGTTTGCATGTAAGAACATACATAAGGAGATAAGCATGGAAAAAGAGGGGCCAGAGAGTGGGGCTTGGAGTTCTGGGTAAGGTCCTCTAGACTCTATTCCAGATGGGTTTTCAGCAGAATATTACTATAAATAAGCACTTCTATTTATTTATTTATTTATTTATTTATTTATTTATTTATTTAAGAATTTATTTATTTATTTGACAGAGAGAGACACACAGTGAGAGAGGGAACACAAGCAGGGGGAGTGGGAGAAGCAGGCTTCCCGCCGAGCACAGAGCCCGATGCGGGGCTCATCCCAGGACCCTGGGACCATGACCTGAGCCGAACAGCAGATGCTTAACGACTGAGCCACCCAGGCGCCCCTAAGCACTGCTTTTTAGAATGGCAGTTGTGAATGGAGCGGAGTAGGCTGAGTGGAGATGGGAAGAGCTGGCTGAGCAGTTAGGAACAAAAAGGTCCTAGAGTCTGGTCCAGTAGTAGCGGCAGAATGAAAAGTAAGGAATGGGCTTAATAGACAAGAGGGAAGAATCAGAACTTCAAAACTGTTTTGCATTTGGTAGTGGGAGGCATAAGAAGGAGCCTTGCATTACTCTGAGGTTTGGTGGAGAATTAGTAACAGTAAAAATGAGTAAGAACTCAAGAGGAAGACTATCTGGTTTTGGGAGGAAGATGGTAAGTTTGAGCTTGGTCTCATTACTTCTGAGATACCAGTAGGTCAAAAAAGTAGAAATGTCTCATTCTTTGCTACTCAGAGTAAAGTGTGGTCCATTGAGCAACAGCATCAGGACCCCCTATGGATTTATTAAACATGCAACACTCCAGGCCACAGACCTGCTGAATCTAATCTGCACTGTAAATCTGCACCTGCAAAGTCCCGGGATCTAACTTGGCCCCAAACTGCTGAGGAAATCACCAAACTTCCTCTCCTCTGGAGGTTAAAACTTCTAAACTTTAGGGCCTGTTCTGTAGATGTGGTTGGTACAAAGGAACTGCAGAAAAAATAGATTCGTAAAGTGGCGTGGGACCCTTTAAAAACTTCTGCCCATAAAGTATACTGAAGCCAAACAAACACCTGTGGGCCATGTGTACAGCGGGCGCAGCCAGCTGACTCATCTGCCCATCCGCCTGTTGCAGCACACAGTTTCCTCTGTATTTAAGAGCAGTGATAGTAACATCAAAGAGAAACTAACATACAGGGGTTGTAGTGAACTTGTCAAATTATAAGAATTTGGGTAGACACAAGAAATGAGAATTGGAGTACAGTGCCATAATTATAAAATCAGTATCTCACTCCTCAAAACTCTTTATAAATGCTGATGTTTCCTTGTTAATCACATAAGTCAATGCCTCAAGTTCACCACAAGACAGACAACTGTGTGTAAGAAATCACCTCCCAATCTCACCAGAAAAATAAACATAACTATGACATTTTCTAATATCCAGTTTATACAAATGCATAAAAAATCTTTTCCTTTTCTTTTCAGCTTCTCTGCTAACTAGAAGAGTATTTATGTAATAATGCAATACTGCCTTTTAAACTCGGAATCTGATTTGACATGTCAGTTGAATGGGTTAGGAAGTTGACTCTAAGTAAAATAATGCTTGTAACAGCATTGTGTAACCAGTAAAGACCATATCACAGTATGCTACTATATTACCATTAGATATACTCAGACTAGTGACCTAATGACTCAATTATTCTGAGCACCTATCATATGCCAGGAATTTGAGTAGACACTTTACATGTATAAACCCTTTAGAAACACCTTAAAATCTCAATTGCACAGATTTCTTGGACATTCATATTTGCTTGAAATCTTCAACAAAAGGGGAAAAAATTAAAAGTGACCCTCATTTGTCGAATGTGCAGAGGCAGTATGTTTACCAACGGTGTGAATTTTACAAGAGGCTGTAAATGAAATGTCACTGTTCCATGGGCATGGACTGCTTCAATCAGTACCAGAACTACTAAGACAAACCATATGACATTGCTGTCCGATGTCAAATTGGCATTTAGCAATCAATAATTGGCCAAATATTGAACTTTCATATGGTTCAGCTTATACTATAATTAGGTAACTTCTTTTGGGCCAACCCACGCTGTAAGTAGACAACAAAGTAGAAAGTGAAGCACAAGGTGTACATCTAAGATTGTTTTCTTTCATGTGGTTGATTTTCAAAGTACAGACATCTCTCTAATGCTATTGTGACAAGGACTCTTACTGACAACTCTGAAACTTGACTGCCAAGAAAAAACTGAAATTTCACGATGAGCCACTGGTTAGAGTGTCCTTGTCTGATAATTGCTCCATCATCAGAGAAAAAGTGACAGATAGTGTGACAGGATAGAAATCATCTCCACTGAAAAAAACATTTTTTGTTTGTTTCTTTAGCTGACTGAAAATGTACATGTGATTTTTCAGCTTACTGATTATACCTTCTTTGAACTGAAACTCTAAAAACCTAAAATGCAAAGACCTAAGGGTAAATGGTTATCTCATTGTTTAAAATCTGTTGCCAAAAAAGCTGACCTGACACAAATAAGAAGCTAACTGTGTTTATTTTCAAGATGTCTTATTTCATGTAATCCAATACTAAATGCATGGCCAATTCACGCCTCTGGCCTTAGGGCTAATTTTGTATCATGGCAGGATAATGGGATGAACATGTTCTCCAACAGTTACAGGGAAAAAATACATTGTTATCTGGGAGGTTTTTTTTCTTTTGAAGATACTATATACATCACATTTTAAATGATTTTATAAAACCTTAAATGGTCAGACAAGGGCCAGCAGAGTAAGGTAAAATTTATTTAACTCACCAATTGCAAAATCCTCCAAGTAGACTATTTCCAAGTTAAAAAAAAAAAAGAAAGAAAGAAAAACAGGAAATAAAAAATGGGTGACATGTGGAGGAGGGGAACGGGCAAAATTGCCCAAAAGTGAGAGATACAGGCTTCCAGTTATGGAATGAATTAGTCATGGGAATAAAAGGCCCAGCATTTGGAATATAGTCAATGGTATTGTAATAGTGGTGTATGGGGCCAGATGGGAGCTATACTTGTGGTGAGCATAGCGCAATGCACCTGAAACTAATGTAACATTGTGTGTCAACTATACTCAAATAAAAAAAAGTGACATAGGTTAGTGGTTATATTAGTACAAGACATGAAAAATAGCATAGTACTAGATATAAAGTAAACATTCAAAAATTTTAACAACTATTGCAATTACTACTAATATCACCATTACTATCACTATAACTATTATTATATATGCTGAACTGTCTTTGAAATAATAGTTCATTTTATTTTATTTATATATATAAGGTCTTAATTTGGTTTCAGATTTCTTTAGTCAGGTCCAGAGAGTAAATAAGGATGTTTTTTTCTAAAAGCAAGAAATTATAAAATTAATTATGTATGCAACACATTACCTTACATGTTGTGATAGTCAATTTTCATAGCAGAATTTGTACAAAACTGGAATCTGAAAACCTGCATTTGAGTGTGGGCTCTGTCACTAGTGCTAACCAAGGAAAAGTTGCTTAAAGCCCATGAGCCTTAGTTTCCTTATCCACAAAACAGGGCCAGCCGGTAGCAACAGTAACAGCTAACTTTCAGAGTACAATGCTTCTTCCTTGCCAGGGACTTCTCCAAGCATTTTACATACATTAACTCAGCTACGAATCCTTCATCGAATGTCTAGCATTAACTTGGTGAAAAGGGAGATTGTGTTGGTCAGTCTCCATCTGGCCTCCACCACTTGCCCTGCTCTGCCAGGAAGCTGACCCTGTAGATCAGTCACTGGGGCTCCACTGACACCAGATTTTTCAGTTCAGACAGGGGGAGGCATCAGGAAGTGATCAGAGGCTGGGAGGAGAGAAAGGCTGGGGTATTTCTTCTCCATCTCCTTCTTGATTAAGCAACCCTGTTTTAATTTGTGTATGTTGTGGTGTATGGGGGTGGGGTGGGGATGGGGTGTTCCCCAAGACTAAATCTCCTGTCTTTTCCATGGCTCTTCTCACTGGGTTCAGTAAAGGCCATGTTCTTCTTCAGCCTCTTAGACCCCTTGGTAATGACTTTCTGCTGTTGCCTGTCTTCCCCAACATCACTCTTTTGTTTCCTTAAATCCCTTCCCACATCACCGCAAGGAATTCCTTCATTAAAGTGTCTTGATTTGAAACCTATGAGTGGGATGTTTTTTCTTGCCGGGACCCAGACTCTTAGAGGGATTTACTATTTTAGCATTTCAGTCAACTACTTGTTACTTAGTACAGGGGTACTAAGTACCCCTTAAACAGCATTTTGTTTTGTTTCATTTCACTTTTAATGAATTGGTATGTTAGGAAATATGATCTTGGATTTCAATTGTTTTAAAAAACTAAAAGGTTTGTTTCTAATTTGAACTAGTTCATTTTTTTTTTAAACAAATCTCTTTCATTTGGCTCACACTCGAGGGAAAGGGTATAAGGGTATCTGGGATTTAATTAATTAATTAATTTATTTTTGAAGATTTTATTATATGTCAGAGAGAGAGCACAAGCAGGGGCAGCAGCAGGCAGAGGGACAAGCAGGCTCCCTGCAGAGCAAGGAGCCCCATGCGGGACTTGATCCCAGAACCTGGGATCATAACCTGAGCTGAAGGCAGACACTTAACCGCCATCCAGGCGTCCCTCAGATTTAATTTAGTTCTGGAGTTCAACAAATTAGTCTGGTATAACCAGTTGATGGTTCATGGTTTGGTCTGGTTCAGGTTCAAGCATAAAACCCTAAAATACTGGAAAAGGTGAGTTGAATTAATTGGTTTCTCTGAGTGGGGCTAATGCATACTCTAATTATGGGGATGCATTCCTACAATGGTAGAAACTCAAGGTCATCCTAGTAATAAAACAAAGTTAGTGATTCTCACTTAATGGCTCATCAGCCACTGGATTTCCCAGTGTCTATAGTCTAGCTTCCTAAATAAAATTGTGACAAACTGTATACTCATGTTTTCTTTTTTTTTTTTTTTAAGATTTTATTTATTTATTTGACAGAGAGAGAGACGAGAGAGGGAACACAAGCAGGGGGAGTGGGAGAGGGAGAAGCAGGTTCCCCGCTGAGCAGGGAGCCCGATGAGGGGCTCAATCGCAGGACCCTGGGATCATGACCTGAGCCAAAGGCAGACGCTTAACCGACTGAGCCACCTAGGCACCCCTATACTCATGTTTTCTAAGTACTATTATGCCTCTCTTCTTTTTTTTTTCTAAAGAATTCTCTTTCAATTAGATCAGTATTTCTCGAAGTATAGGCCCCAGACCATCACCTGGAATTTGCTAGATGTGCAAATATTTGATCCCCATCCCAGATCTACTACATTGGAAAATGTGGGGGTGGGCCCAGCAATCTATGTCTTAACCAGCCCTCCAGGTGATTCTAATGCCCAATAAAGTTTGAGCACCACTGAATTAGATCATATATTTCTTGAAGTCAAATTCTATCTAATATTTCTATGTTGGAATTGGGCTCTGCCCAAAGATCATGTTGATATTATTAGCTTCATGTGTGTGACAAGATAACAGGGGCAACTGATGAAGTGCCCAGAGGCATAAGTGACAGAGTCAGTGTTTGATCTGGGGCAATCTAACTCCAGAGCTTAGCTTACCGACCACGACACTAGAATGCCTCCCTAATGGTCACACAGAGGCAAGATATGAAGCAATATGACACTCTGAGCAAAATCTGAGAAATAATATTCCTGTAAACTTTTTAATCCTCCAACATCCTTAATATGAGAATGCAATACACATTTAGAATAATATATATTTGGGGCGCTTGGGTGGCTTAATCGTTAAGCGTCTGCCTTCGGCACAGGTCACGGTCCCAGGGTCCTGGGATCGAGCCCCGCATCGGGCTCCCTGCTCCGCGGGAAGCCTGCTTCTCCCTCTCCCGCTCCCCCTGCCTTTGTTCCCTCTCTCGCTGTTGCTGTCTCTCTCTCTCTGTCAAAATAAATAAATAAAAAAAATCTTAAAAAAAAAGAATAATATATATTTGCTTCATTATTTTTATCCAGTAGAAAAAATCAAGATGGAATTTTGTTAATATACATCTAAATTTTCAAGCACAAGTCTCTGGTTATCCTGTAACTTGATAAGTTTTTACATTTTCGCTCTTGAAAGCCAGTTTCTTTGCTTAATGAAAACCAGGCAGAGCTGTATACACCAAGCACAGCTGCAGTCTGTGATAAAGCCATGGACACTTAGTTCTAAGCATTCCAAATGTGTTTAATTGTATCTTCTGGCTTTCATATTTTTCTTTCTCTAGGACAATCGGTCTGTTTTAGTTATACATGTTTTTGTTTTTGTTTTTTCCCTGGAGCCAGATCTCATAGCTTCCTGAGAAAACACAAAATGGACAGGAAAACATGGATGGGAGTAGGTGGGGTTGATTTCTAATCTAGGGATTCCCTTAGTCGGAAATGAATGATGTTTCACTACACAGGCACATCTTCAATCTCATAATGAATAATGTATAATGGTTTAGAGAAAGATATAATAAAAGATTCCTATGTTCCAAAGCCAGTAATTTAGGCGTTATGCTAGTTCCTCCCTCTCTCGCCCCCAAACACAATCTGTCACAAAGCCCTCCCGGTTCTAGCTGCCAAACCATTCGCAAACCTGCCTTTTCTTTTTCAGTCTCATTACAACTGCCTTAATTCAGGACCTACACTCTTTGCTGGTCTTCCTCTCTCCTGCTCACCTTTGCCTTTCTGTCACGACAGCAACACTTTTCTTAATGTCATGTTGTTTCCCTATTTTCAGTGTCACCAACAACCCCTCCAACACCCACCTGATTAAGTCATTAACAGGCATGCCTTCTACCTCTTCCTGTTGCCTGGACAATATTCCAGCAATGTGCTGTACAAACCAATCTGTTTCATACTTTCCAGGCTTTGCTTCCCAGCCATTTCCTCTACGTAGAATTCCCTTTCTCCTCCTCAGCCAAGACAGCAATACATGGCATTTCTTTCAAAACATAGCTCAGAGGGAGCTGTCTTAGCCCCAAGATCAGGGACTTCTCTGTCCCTTGCCATCACTATGCCTTGTACATGATCTCACAATTCATCACTGATTATTTTAGTTATTTATTTGTGTGCCTTGTTCAGTTAGGATTTCCAGACATTGTACATAATGCCTAACATGGAATAGGACACATAACTTAAGGATTGATTGCATTCCTCAATATTGTATAACAGTCTTTAGCTATGTTAAATGATATTGGGCATGCATACAACTTGAAAAGTTTTTAACTCTCATGCAAATGTTTTCAAAAGCCAGATGCTTGGAACTGAAACAGCGTTATTGCCTCTGTCACCTATAGCATTTGCTCATTCTTTGTCTTCAGTCATGAAGTGCAAAAAATTATTTCACCTACCACAAAAATCTTCTTCCTGTTGTTGGAGTTATAGTAGTACGGCATAAAGTAATCATAGAGAAAAGCTAGCTGGCCAACCTATTTGCCTTATTCTGCTCTAATCACGTGTTTTAGGTTTTAGTCCAGATATGTCGAGGTGTGTCCAAGAAACTTGACCTTGAAAATGAACTTGAACTGACTCAATTATTAGGTGTAGCTATTAACCTCAACAGTCATAAAAGTTTGAGATATAAAACAAAATGCAAATGTATTAATTAACAATAAAAGATACAGACATGTTTAGAGACCTTGCTATTCATATCCACTCCTGCCTTAAATAGGAGGTAAAATTAGAAATCAGAGGGCCACTTGTTGAATGTGGACTCATAACAAAGGGACACTGGCCAGTCTTATGAGACATTTCTTCCAGACCAAAAAAAAAAAAAAAGCCCGATGAAATATTCCTGACTTCACTGTAACAGAGTCCACTTACTCTCCAGGACCTGGACACACTGCGTCTGGTAGGGTAAATGACTTTCTCCTGACCAGTGCAGGAGAAACACTACCAACTCTTCTGTTTGGGGAGATGAGTTTGGTTTTTCCCACTGCCTAGATTTTTGCAGTCTGCTAACAATTTTGACTTGTTTTGTTTTTTTTAGACAGGGCATAATAAACAGGTGACCTCAGAACTACCCCCTCTCACCCTTGACAGTTCGCTACTCAGCCTTTTGTCTTGGCCTGGCCTTGTTCTCCTAGTTATGATTTTTACTTCCTCTCAATCACCTTACATGTAGATGGGGGAATAAGGCAATCACTCTGGTAAGACTTGGATGGTCGCAGTTTTCTCAGGCATTCAGTTACAACCGGTTTCATCTTCTATAGATGAAATATCTATATCTTCCATATTTTTATACTTTCCGATTTTTGCTCCTAGGCAATAGCATTCTGGAAGTACCTCATAGTAGTTCCCTAGATAGTGACTAGACTCCACACATGATGGTTTTGACAACTACAGTCCCAAGATAACGTTTTGAAACGGAAGAGGCAAAATTAAACACAAAGAGCTGAATCTTTCTCATACTGACCCTCCAAAACATTTCTCTTTCTGCCTCAACTCAAAAGCAGATGGGAGGTGACCTTCATAAAGTTATATTGGGTAGAAGAATTACTCACTGCCAGAGGCTAGTAGAGAGGCTCTCTGTTCACATTATCTCCCCCATGGTTTCCCGCGGTCACAGAGGCTCAGAAGAGAGTGTGTGTACAGGTATTCTCTGTGTAGCCCAGGAGTTGACTTCATTTTTTTTTTTTAATTCTACTCTTGGGATGACCGACTTCTTGTCCAAGGTTGGCCACAATTATTCATGGCCTTGAAGGGCATAACTTGTGCATTATCTGCATTATGTTTCACACCTGTATAAGAGAGATTAAAAAAATACTTGGTTTTGATCTACTATATAGATACAAATCAATGTCAGCTTCTCAGAAAAAAAGAAATTATTCAATGTATTTTTTTTTTAAAGATTTTATTTATTTATTTGCCAGACAGAGAGAGAGAGAGCACAAGCAGGGAGACCTGTAGGCAGAGCAGGCAGAGGGAGAAGCAGGCTCCCCGCTGAGCAAGGAGCCCGATGCGGGACTTGATCCCAGGACCCTGGGATCATGACCTGAGCCGAAGGCAGACGCTTAACGACTGAGCCACCCAGGCATCCCTTCAATGTATTTTTTTTAAAGGTTTTAATCCTAGTTGCTCTATTTTGGGCACTTTTCTGAAATGTGATTCCAATTATTTATATAATACAAAAAAAAAAAGCTAAGCTTCTTTCAGTATATGACTCACAACTCACTACCCACACACAACTTTTAAAATTATCTTTACACAATATGAGCATATTTTGGTGCTTAACTATACTATAGCTGGCCGCTTAGAAATCTGAACGCTCTCCGTTATTCCTGTGAGGAGCATTTGTTTTGGGGACCCTTTTCAATAGATTCATTCACCCTCCCACCAACCTAGATTCTTGATTCTTCCCCCTCCTCATCATAAAATACTTAGAAAGGTTGCTTATACATCTGTATAAGCATCGGAATGATATAAAGAACACTAGAGAAAAGGGGCCTTAAAGAAGTTCATGGATTTTACAGAGTACATTGACATGCAACACATGAATAGCAAAATAAATAGAGTAAGTCACTATAAAAAATTAGTAGATTGGATTGAGATTGTATGTTTTCGGGATAAGCGTATTTAGGGTTCATAAGGAGAGATGAGGCAGCTAGGACTGACTTCCCTGTGTGAAATGAGCGGCAGTGTAAACCAGGTAAAGGGATGGGCGTTGCAGCCAGATAGGCCTGGGCTCACAGTCCGGCTCTCCCACCAACGTGCCACATGACTAGAGAGCTGACCACATCCTTTGGACTGTTGGCATTTAACCAATCTAAGCCTCCATTTCCTCCTCTGTAGAATGGGGTTACTAATACCTTCTTCTTTGTTGATTAAATGATATAAAGCACAGAGAAGTACCAGGCACAGTACCTGGACTTAGCGAGAGTTCAACAAATAGCTGTGTTTTAAAATACAATGCTTTCTATTTATTCAAAGAGTTTTCAGATAAATCATCTCACTTGATCTGGACATCAATTTGGTAGAGAAGATGACCAGGTATTACATATCCCTTACAACCCCCTATACACACACGTTCATCTTCCAGTTGGATGAGGAAACAGACACACAAAATGGAAATGACTTGCTTAAGCTTAGTAACTGCATCAGCACAAAAACTGGTCTAGAACTCTTTTCCACCCTGTCTCACCAAATAGGCGGCAATCCATCTCAGTCCCAGACAGAGTGGCATCATATATGCAATTACTGTTCTCTGACCAGCCTAGGAACACTTTACAGAAAACATGAAAGATTTCAAGAACTATTTGAGTGGAGAGGAAAAGGTGACTCTTAGATGAGTGAAGGTTTGGTGCTTAGCCCTGCTTGGGGGAAAAGCTCACCAGGGGTATATTCTAAGGGGATGGATCCTCAATATATGGCTGAGAATAGTAGAGATATATCAATTTCTTCTGCAAGTAGGACATTACCCACTCACAGAACTGTAGTAAAGACTTACTCGGTTAAAATGCATGAAGGAATTTATACGTGGAGCTCTTACAGAGCTGAGATTCTGGAAGTAAAGAAAGTGGAAAAATTATGCAGCTCCATTCTTTTTCCCTTTAATATATGCTATCCCAGATTCTGTAAAAATTCTTTTATTAGATTTACCTGAATTTATGTTAGGGATTCACTCAAGTTAATAGGCATCCATTTTTAAGGAACACATAGTTCTGAAGTTCACTTATTGACCAGCCATTTATAGATTAATATGTTGTTTAGGGGAGCCTGGGTGGCTCAGTCGTTAAGCGTCTGCCTTTGGCTCAGGTCATGATCCCAGGGTCCTGGGATCGAGCCCCGCATCGGGCTCCCTGCGCAGCAGGAAGCCTGCTTCTCCCTCTCCCACTCCCCCTGCTTGTGTTCCCTCTCTCACCATGTCTCTCTGTCAAATAAAAATAAATAAATAAATAAATAAATCTTTAAAAAAAAGTCCTAGATTAATATGTTGTTTAGTCAGATTGCTTTCCTAACTTTTAAATGACACTGAGGAAAAACTAGAATCATTTTGGCAAGGAGAGGAGGCAGATAATTAGAGGGTAAAGAGCAGTTTGGGGAGTATACAAAATTGGGTTTAATTAACCAGTAGCTGCCCAGGTAATCTAAAAGCCCAGGACTTTTAGGGCTGAGAGCTGCACAGAAGGAGACAGTAGAATCTCAAAATTATTGTATGGCAAAATAATTTTCCAGAGTTATGCCTATATCTAGAGAAAGCATGGAAATATTTTTATTCTTTATATTCCTCTTGTATAAGGGGGCCCTTATGCTTCCTGTAACCTCAAGGTATGGTACCACTCACTAATATTTGACCATATAATATTGACTACATATAATAAACAGATATTTTTGGGCTGGCCCGGGAAGTTATATTATTTCTATGGGAAAATTATTCCCAAGTTTTAAGTAAGCAGCCTACAAATGACATTTTTTAAACCTAGGAAGTGTCTGTTTATATTATACATATTGATATAGAATGCTAATATTTTTAAATAAGAAATAGGCAATTGTAACAGCCTTTATTCCTTAGCTCTCTCTGAACTGAGTACACGTCTTGATTTTCTACTGTTATTGACCAGTGTGTTTTTCTATATTCCTTTACAAATGTAATGAAACAGCAGTAGAAACTGATATGTTTTAAGGATAACTCCAATTGGGACACCTGGGTGGCTCAGTCGGTTAAGCGTCTGCCTTTGGCTCAGGCCATGATCCCAGGGTCCTGGGATCGAGTCCCACGTAGGGCCCTTTACTCAGCAGGGAGCCTGCTTCTCCCTCTGCCTGCAGCAACCCCTGCTTGTGTGCTCTCTCTGACAAATAAACAAATAAAATCTTAAAGAAAGAAAAAAAAGGACAGTTACAGTTGTTTAATTGCGCCAAATTGGTTTAGAGGAATTGTTCAAAGTAAGAAGACCATCCTTTGAAAATATTTACTCTAATGTTTCACAAAATAGACTACTGAATAAAGTCATATATTTTTAAAAATATAGACAGCAGTACCTATTGTAATCCGTGCTGGTCATCAAACTATCATAAGGATATATGATTTCTTTTTCTAAATACTCCATTTTTCTGTATTTGCAAACCTGAGTGAAAATCCCCAAATATGCATGGCACCAAATTCAGTACAGAAATTTTCAGAGCAAATGACATTTATTTGGCATTACTCTTATCCTCGCTGACCTCCTTCATTTTTCACTGAATTTAAATCAAAGTTACAAAATTTATGAGTTAATCTGAGCCAGCTTCTAAAGTATCACATTAACACTGAAGACATTTAAATACGAGGATTTAGACCAATACATCACCACTCAGTACATTTCAGGCCTCTCCCTGTTCATTTTAGTCCAGGTTACCATTATCTCTTACCTGGCATTTTACAATAGCCTCTGAAATTGGTTTCTTTGCTTTCCCTGTGCCATCTGCAATCAAGCCCCAAGACAGTGGCCAAAGCGATATTTTTAAATAAATTAGATCATGTCACTTTCCAGCTTAAATTTCTCCTGGTGCTGCCCATTGCAAAAAAATAAAATAAAATAAAATAAAATAAAATAAAATAAAATAAAATAATAAAATTCAAACTTCCTCCCATAGCCTATCAGGATCTACATGACTTAGTTTACCTTTTTTTCCTGGTCCTTCTTCCACTCATTTCTATATTCCAACCCCACTGGTTTCTCTGTGTTTCTCCAGGAAATCTAGTCTGTCCTCTACCCAGGTCTTTGGCACTGTAACTTCCATCAGGAATGTCTTGGCTCTTGGATTTCACAAATTTGGATTCTTTTCTCTCTTTAGGTCTTAGCCATTCCCTGCTTGTCTCTGTAATGTTGCCCCAAACCACCCAGTTCCTCTTTAGAATATGATCCTGTCTTATTTTCTTCATAGTTCCTGCTCCTAGCTACGACTATTTTGTTTATAGCTCTTTCTCTGTTTGTCTTTCCTCCCCGCTAGAATTTAAGCTCTATGAGAACCAGGATCTTGCCTGGTTCTTAGACACTCTCACTGAGAACTGTTCCTGGTGCATATAGTTGTTACTTAATAGTAGCTGAACTCATGGTATTTTAAACTCTTATAAACTATATTTTACAATAGAAGGAGACCTTAAATATTGCAAAGTACCATCTTTTCATGTTATGGATAATAAATTAGAGCACAGAGAGAGGAAAAGACATATCTGGTAAGTTATAAGACCAGTATTAGAATCCAGTTCTCCTGATTCCACAGCTGCACGCGGCCTCTCCATTATAGCTAGTTGCCCTGCATTTTCCTAGTTGCCTAATTCTTGAGCTAGCTTGATCATATTTCTTCCTCTTCCTTTCTTATACAATTTTTTCTAAGCTATTGTTTTATCTATTCATCACTGTTAACATAATTCATTTCTTTCTGAGGCTTACTAGCTTTATTATTAACTCCATGAAGTGCTTTGTGATGTTAGTTATGAGAAATATCTTATGAAAATAAACCATAATGTGAAAAAAGCCAGTCTATAGCAGTACTGCACATAGTGCGTGTAACAAAGGCTCAGTTGTGTTGTTGCAGGGAAGAGTCAATAATTAGTAACACATTTCTAAAGGTCTCTCTTGCATAATTTTTGTGTCCAGATGTCTATGACATTTGGGTTCTAAAATAGAGTTCCAAATACCACACATTCATGCACATTTTCCAAGAATAATTGGATGATTTTTTAATCTTTCTATTTAATAAACATCAGGACTAAAGATGGGCTACTTCACAATATCAAATTTATTCATTTTAAACATCCGTTTTGATGTGGAAAGTGTTTGGAATAAACACAATTAAGAGTGCCCAATTGTAAATCTTTTGAAGTTTTTGTTCATGATATGTCTCTTCCAACTGCTAGTAGTGTAAAAATGGAAAGTAATTTACATAAAATTTTTCAATTCACATGTTCTTGGAGATTAACTATTTTTTCCCCAGTCTTATTGAGAAATAATTGATATATATCACTGTATAAATTTAAGGCACACAGCATGATTGTTTGATTTACATACATTGTGAAACAATTACCATAATACGTTAACATCCATCTTCTCATATAAATACAGTAAAAAGAAAGAAAAAAAGAAAACTCTTAGGATTTACTCTCTTCACAACTTCCCTATCTATCACACTGCAGTGTTAGCTACAGTCATCATGTTGTACATTACATCCCTCGTACCTATTTATCTTATAACTGGAAGTTTGTACCTTTTGATCACCTTCCTCCAACTCTCTCTCCCTCCCCCAGCCTCCTCCTCTGATAACCACAAGTCTAATCTCTTTCTATGAGTTTTGTTTTGTTTTTAGATTCTACATGTAAGTGAGTATACAGTATTTGTCTTTCTAGGTCTTATTTCACTTAGCATATAGTGCCTTCAAAGTCTATCTACGTTGTCACAAATGGTAAGATTTCCTCTTTTTTTTTTTACTTTTTTAAAAAAAGATTTTATTTATTTATTTGACAATGAGAGAGAGCACAAGCAGGGGGAATGGCAGGTGGAGGGAGAGGGAGAAGCAGGCTCCCTGCTGAGCAGGGAGCCCGATGTGGGACTCGATCCCAGGACCCCAGGATCATGACCTGAGCCAAAGGCAGTTGCTTAACCAACTGAGCCACCCAGGCGCCCCCCTCATTTTTTTTAATGGCTGAGTAATATTCCATTGTGTGTGTCTGTGTATCTATCTGTACATATATGTAGAGATATATACGTGATACAATATCTGTATCCATTCATCTATTGATAGACGCTTTTTGTTTCCATGCCTTGGCTATTGTAAATAATGCTGCTGTGAACATGGGGGTGCAGATTTCTTTTCAAGTTAGTGTTTTCACTTCCATTGGATATATTCCCAGAGAGATTAACTATTAACAATTCCCATGAAACCTTTGGAGGATCCCCATGGCCTGGAGTATAAAGTCCAAGCGCCCTAATACAATACGAGCTCCCTTTCTTGCACCTGGCCCTGACTACCTCTCGAGCTTCAACAGTTTCCACTCCTCCAAAGTTTATGCTTCAGGAACAGTGAGCTGCTTATAATGCCTGGAACACAGCGAAATAGTTCTTGTTTCAGTGCTTCTCGTCTTTGTGCACACTGTGCCCTTTCTTTCCACTTCTCCCAGTTTAGCTCTATGCACCCGTTAAGTTCCAGTTTGTGTGCCACTTCCTATAGGAAACTGTCTCTGATGCCCTCCTGAGAGCATAACTCCCCCACTGGACTACACTGAATTATAACTAACTTTATGCACGTTTCCCGTTGGGTCACGGACTACCACGGGGAGCTCAACTTTGTCTCTACAGCATCTAGTAGGAGTCAAAGAAAGTTAAATAAGGCTTTTACATAAGTACAGAAAAAAGAAAAGCAGAAGTTAGACTTCAGTGATTGTTAGGTGCACGAAAAACCTCAATTAATTAGAACCAACTAACTACTTAAATTTACTGGACTTTTTGAAGAGAGAAGATTTACACTGCTTATGTTTAAAAAAGTCTCAGGAAGAAAATGTTTTTACCAAGGATCTCTTAAAAATGAATGAAAGAATGAAAAGACAATTTCCAGGGTTATGTCCTAGCATACGCAAGATTTAGCACAATCTTCTCAACCTTCCACATCTATTCCAGTGGCCACCAATCCTTGGAGAACTGGGGTTCCTCAAAACTATTTAAAATAATCTCTAATCCACTACTGTAGTCTGACTATCTTTGTATGTATAATTCAATAGTGATGCTATATGAATATTTCTAAATGTATGTTGAGATTAATAAAATATAAACCCATGAAAAGCAATACCTAATTCACAGACCCAACATTGTATATATTTTTCCAATCCAGTATTCATACATTCATTCAATAAATATATATTGAGAGCCTGGTATGTGCCAGGCCATGTACTAGGGATTCAATAACGAACAAGTTAGATGTGGCTCCCGCCCTCAAGGTGTTTACGGTCTAGTAGGAAAGAGATAACATACAAACAAATAATAACAAATTGGGTGAGCCCTATGAAAGGAAAAACTAAGGGCTATGTTAGGAAAAATAGGACAGAAGGAAACAGATATTCAAAGAAGGCTTTTCCAGGAATGTGACTTTTAGACTAAGCCCTAAGGTCTATGAAGCAGCCAGCCAGGAAAGAGGTGAGAGAATAGCATTCCAGACACATCAGCATGCACAAAGGCCCAGCCAAGTAATACTCTCAAGTGTTTGAGGACCTCAAATAAGGCCAGTGTGGATACAGCATACTGGGCAAGGAGCAAGGTGGAGTTGGAGAAGTAGGCAAGACCAGATCACTCAGTATGGGACATTATAAATATGAGATTTCCTTCTAATCACAGTAGGAAAAAAGTGGACAGGGTAGGCCACTCACTGTCTATCTAAATTACTAGATACAGTGAGTGCTAACTTATGCTGCATGTAAGTAAGCACTTAATTGTGTTTCCCAGATACTCAAGCAATATTTCTAAAAATACTTCTTTCAAAATACAGAAAGAAGGGCGTCTGGGTGGCTCAGTCAGTTAAGCATCTGCCTTCAACTCAGGTCATGATCCCAGAGTCCCGGGATCGAGCCCCATGTTGGGTTCCCTGCTCAGCAAGGAGTCTGCTTCTCCCTTTGCCCCTCCCCCTGCTCCTTCTCTCTTTTGCTCACTCTCTCTCAAATAAATAAATAAATAAATAAATAAATAAATAAATAAATAAAACAGAAAGAATACTGGCATACTGAACGGTTTCCTAAAATATGATCAATTTATTCTAACAGATCTAGTCCATAATGTATTCATAGAAGCTTGGACCATCGCAGCACCCTTCTCAACAAACCCTTAAATAAATATCCACAGAAAAAAAGGTGTTATTGAAATTAGGATCCAAGGGGCAAAAATTTTTTCTCTTTAACTCTGGGTACACTGGTTCCAAATGGCAACACTTTATCCAGTTTGTTATTGTCCTGCCATGAGATTTCAAAAGGGGTATGACCTGAGATAGAGCTCATAAGGAAGCGGATACATTTAGCTAGGGATGGATGTTGCTGTCTTCATACTTGAATTCCAGAAGATCACTATATTGTTTGCTCTAAGCTTATCCTCATTGTTTATTTTCACATAGCTGACTTTTTGTGCTTCCAAGGTATTCTCCCAAGTGAGGGGGAGGCTATGCTTCTATATCCTTTTGTGTTTGAAGGACAGTCTTAAATTTGAAATAAGAATATAGTGATCATAAACATATCTTAATGAGTCTCTACATAGTATTTTATGATTTTTAAGCACCTTCACCAATCTGTGAATGCACAGATTCTAAAACAGGAGGCATTTGCCCTCTATAGTACTTTGAGGAGAGATTGAGAAATCAGCTGTCAGTGACTTCCCTGGGGTCCCTGAAGCTTTGGTGATGTAAGCACTTTTCTTCATTGGGTTAAATTTAGGAGGAAAGAAATATCTGCTGAGTTTGTGTTTTTTATGGCAAAAAGCCAATTTTCCTTTGCATATGTTGTTTGCCCTCAGGCACTCATAAGGTACATGGGATTCGTTTCCCCTGAAGGAGAAGCCTTAGAGCATGGGAGAAAGTAAATGAGACAAGATGGTATGCTTAGCTATTTATTGTGATCGGCAAAAAATAAAAATTGGGACTGAAGGCTGGGGATTAGGAATGGGCACAAAGTCACGTTGGCATTCATGAAAGCAAGCAGATTTTCTTGATCTGTTGTGCAAAACAGGTTGCTGGTAAGTCAAGACCAGGAAAACCTGAAGTGCAGGCCCTCACAGAGATCACAGTCCAGTGGGATTTCAGATAAAGAAGCAACCCACAGTTTGATTAAGGGCTCTGAAGAGGGAAGCAGAGATTATCGTGATGGTAGTGCATAGGAAGGACTTGGGGCCTGCAGGGAGGTGGGCTTCCTGTAAGCCCTTTCCTTCTTTCTTTCTTCCTTCCTTTCTTTCTTCCTTCCTTCCTTTCTTTTTTTAAGATTTTATTTATTTGACAGAGAGCGAGCGAGCACAAGCAGGGGGAGCGGCAGGCAGAGGGAGAGGGAGAAGCAGGCTTCCCGCCAAACGGGGAGCCCGATGTGGGGCTCGATCCCAGGACCCTGGGACCATGACCTGAGCTGAAGGCAGACGCTTAACAAACTGAGCCACCCAGGTGTCCCCCGAAGCCCTCTCTAAGCTGAGATCTAAGTAATGAAGATGGAATTTCAGCACAGGAGTGGGATGGGGTGGGCTAGAATGGGGAGCATGGAGGAGGAAGTGTTCAAGCAAAATATTGTTAAATGGGAGGTGCATTCCAGGAACTGGATGTAATTCAAAATGCTGAAGCACTATGTGCAGGTGGAGTGGGCAGGGGGTGATTAAGAGGGGAGGCTGGAGATAAGGATCCAATTATGGAGAGTCTTATAGGACAAGGTAAAGATTGATCTGAGGACAATGGGGACCCAATAAGGATTTTAAGAAGGAGAATGATCAATTGAGAAAAATCAGTTAGGCATCAGTGTGAAGAGTGGATTGGAGGGGTCAGGAGGTAAAATGAAAGCCAATATGAAGCTGCTGCAATCATGCAGGTGATAGACAATGATGACCTGAACCAAGGTAGTGATAATGGAGTGGGTAGAGTGGATGGGATTAGGAAGTGAAAATAGCGAGATTTGATCATTGGTTGGAAGAAGGAGGTGAAGGAGACCTTTCTCTAGTTTCCTGTTTTAAAGAGCTGGTGGACGAGGTGTCTATTCTCTAGCCGGGAACCTGAGTCAGCTGGGTCAGTGAGTTCTTTGCACTAAGTCTTGCTACCTCCCCTCTATCGCAGATCATGCTGGGTTGAGAGGGAAATTTGGGCAGTCAAAACTCAGCTATGCATCAGGGACCATAGTCATGATTTCCCATGTTAGTCCTGTTTTATGTCTATTGACCTGATATTTCATCTGGTTTAGCATTTTTCTGGAGAAGAGTGTCTTGGTTTGGACTTTAGTTATGGGTGACTACCCTTAGAAAGAAAAAATAAGTTAGCTCTTTTCTTGAACACAAATTTTACTAGGTTTGCAGTCATAAGCTAGTGTGTAAAAGGAATGAGTTGGCTGGAATAATTTAGTAATGAATAATTCATTATTCATATCACTTATCTCAGTAAAATTACTGTAAGAGAAATTCTAAGTTATAACTATCCTGATTGAAAAAAGTTCAAGTACTTGTTGAACTTTGGAAATTATCTCACCCCAACCTGCCACTTTAATTTTTAAATTGTAAGTATAAGTGATTCTACATACTCCAGAAAGGGTTAATAAACCATGGACATAGCTATACAGTATTACATGCTTTGCAGAGCTTTTTTTCACATAGATATGATTTATTATAGATGAGATTATTCTTAAGATATATTTAAGGAAGCCCCATTATATTGTAAAGTAAATAGTTGATTTCAGGGCTATGGGGGAAAAAAAAAAAAAAGATCTCCAAGATGTCTGAATATAGTGAAACTATTCTATGGGCTGTCTTAAAAATCTCAACATCTACCTAAATGTTTTAATGTATACACCTCATTTATACATTTATAGCGCATCTCCTTCCAGAAAGTATATAAGATAGCTACAAAAGACTCAGCCCCCATTAGAAAACACTTTTTCACAGAAGCTGATATGTTTCTAACTGTAAACTCTTTCAAAAGAGAACTTATACAGGCTGCCTGGTTATTTCACTTTCAAACAGATTGCATTCCAAAAATGCATTTGAGGGTTGGCTCTTTGGAAGTTGGAATACATTTTTCTTTCAGAAACACTGTGATGGTTAAGTTCCTAGGCAAGTGCACAAAAACCTGGTTGATCTTATATATATACTACTTGCTTGAATTCTGGATCCTAGAAGCATTACTGAAGACAGAGGAATAAAGAGAGCTTTCCCCCATTTTCTACATAAAGAGGAAAATTCTAGAAGATGTGAAGTCTGTCTTGTTTTTTTTTTTTTTTTAAAGATTTTATTTATTTATTTGAGAGAGAGAGAATGAGAGAGAGAGCACATGAGAGGGGGGAGGGTCAGAGGGAGGAGCAGACTCCCTGCAGAGCAGGGAGCCCGATGCGGGACTCGATCCCGGGACTCCAGGATCATGACCTGAGCCGAAGGCAGTCGCTTAACCAACTGAGCCACCCAGGCGCCCTGAAGTCTGTCTTGTTATCTCCACCCTTCTCTCCTTGTTTCTCTCTCCTGCTGGTGATTCTCCAAGGTCCCAGTGCTTCCCTCCATTTGGGCCTGATCCAATTCCTTGAAAATGTCATATTTCCTAATGATGGCTTTATTCTTCCTTAATAAAACTCCTATGTTCTCAGTGTAGTTGTCTTAACTTCCCATTAAAACATTCTAATTGTGAATGACTAATGGATTCTGAATATTTGCAGAGCTCTTTTAAAACACAACAGGGAATGTAGGTTATTTCAAATATTTTTGGTTTTGGAGCAAGAATGTAATGCAATTTAACAACAGAAAGGTGGGAAATTCAGATTAGGAGAAGGCATTTTTGGACCAGGGCCTCCAAAGTTTGATGCTTTAAATTCCTACTTTTATTTATTTACAATTTTTGAAAAACCTTTACTTTTTAAAAAAATTTTTGTTGCCTTTACTTTTAAGTGAATGATAGCAACAATTAACATATCACTTTATAAAGTACACTGATAACACTTTTGAACCTATCAGGTATCATTCTTATTTAACAGAAAGGGAAGCCGAGGCTCAGAGAAGCTAAGTGTCTGACCAAATCGTGAAGAAATGGGAAAAAAAGAAAAGGAGGTACAATCCAAGAGGCCATAATAGTCATTGTTGTAATCAGAATTAAAATGAAGCCTATCAAAATAAAATAAAAAAAGAGTCTGTATCTTTGGAAGAAAGAAAGTACCTTAAAGACAAGGTCTGATCATGGTACGGAAACTCTCTTCCTATTCCCAAATAAATGTATAAACCTGTTAAAAGAACTTAGGTTACTTTCTCCTTTGGGCCCAATGCAGTGAAAAAGATTACATAGGAAAACAGACATGCTCAGAAGTCCCAGCCACAACTTTTGGCGTGAAGCACCCAGGAGACCATCGAGGCACCCATTGGGGTGGTTAGAAGGATGAACTCTCGAAAATCTTGTTTTGGTCTAATACTACAAGTGCTCTGAAAAAGTGACAGGGAAAGAACAGAAATCATTAGCACTCTCTATATTAAAAAATTTAAAGAGACATCTGAACTTAAAAATAATAATATTAGGCAAACATTTATCAAAAGCTTCTCAACAAGGAAAAACTTTTGCAACTGTGATTAAAGGAAGGTATTAGACCATTGCCTGCATTAAAAAAAAAAAAGAGTCATATGATCTTATGGGAAAGAAAGGGGTTTTGGGAATGGGAGTAGTAAACTGAGGGGAGTGAGCTAAGGAGGACTGTGGTGGTGGTGGTGGTGGTGGCTTTTTTTTTTATTGCTGATAACCTATCAAACCTAGATTGGAGAAAATCCCAACAATGAAAATGTTAATCCATTTATTTTAAACAAAGGCTAGAACTTGAAGTAGGCAGATAGGTCAGACTTTATCATTATTTTGGAATGACTGGATCTATTTGAAATTCAGAACCTCCTCAAAGAACATTGAGGTTAAATTGGAGCAAAAGAAGCATTTTTTATTTTGTTTTAGGTAGGGGCACTTGTTGTTTGTCTAGAAGCATATTTGGGCTTACTAAGGTATAGGGAAATTCACTAAGATTAATTTACTGTACTACATTTTATTGGTAAAATAAAGATTCTAAAATCAAAGACCTATTTCTATGCAATGGTTATTTTTAATAATCTTTACTCAGTTAATGCATCATTCCTTAGTTAGACATAAAAATACTGAGTCTCTGCAACCTTAAATTCTAGTGCAAATTATGACTCTGTTCTGATATTCTCCATCAACATACTTCGCTTATGCCAGCACTCAATTCTCAGAGTTTAAGGAGCTTCTTTTGTATTTAAAGGATATCTTCGGATGAAAACAATATATAAATCTTGTTTTGGATCCATTTATATTCAAATCTTTTACCTTTAGATTAATTAATGCTAAGAGCTCAGTAGTTTTTGAATAAATGAATTTAAAAAGGTAGAATTTTTAGAAGAGCAGATTTAGTTGGATAGGACAGGTGATGAGTACATAGACAAGAGCAGACACCAGGAGGCTCGATGGCCGCAGAGGAGCTCCTCATAGCCCTGTCGGTTCAACAAGGCCCAGAGGGGTGGTAGTAGAACTCGAAGTATTCACAGTATTTTGTCATTCACTAAATTTGTCCAGTTCATTATTCTATAACCTCTTCACAACTTCTACCTCCAAAATATGTCTTAAGCATGTCTACTTCTCTCTCTCTCTCTACATATACCACCACTCCTTAGTCTAGGCTTTCATCATTGCTCCCTTGGGTTACAATTGATGGCTTTTACTTCATTCCATTCTCCACACAACTGGTAGGACAATTTAAATCAGATATGTCACTCCCTGGTTTAAAACCCTCCTGCTATCTGATAACCCTTAGAATAATATCCGTATGTTTCACTGTGGCGGGTGAGGCCCTAAAGATCTGGCCCCGGCCCATCTCCAACGTAATCTCATGCCGTTCTCCTCTCCACTTCGCTCCTGCCAAGAGTCTTATTTTAGCTCTTCCAATATTATAAAGACTTTGCCATCTCAGGGTTTCTGTACATATAGTTCTACTTAAAAAACTGATTCCCTACCATTAGCTAAGCTATTTCCCTCTAATTGTTTGGCTAAAATATTATCATACTCATCCTGTCCTACTTTCTCTTTCTTGCTCTTATTTGTTTTCTTCATATTTGTCACAATTTGTAGTGACTTTGTTTACTTCTAGTTTACTTGGTGTTTTTGTCTTTTCCCTCTAGATCCAGGATCACAGAGACTCTGCCCACCTTGTTCTGATGAATGCCCAGTACCCAACACAGAGCTTGGTGAATAGGAAATATGTAATACAAAACTCATTACATGAGAATTCATAAATGAAGAAATGAACAATAATCCTATAATGTGCATACACTTTTCAAAGAAGCCAAAATTATTTAGCAATGATCATACACCTGTTAAGTAGAGACCCAAACAGAAGTTAAGCCTTTATGATCAATAGTTTAAGGTTCAACCCTGTTCATTGATTGGCCACTGGCTGTCTCTCCCTCTTGCCACACACCTGTGTTGAGAACATTACTTAATAATAGGAGGAAAGCTGAGAATAGTCATGGAACATGACCACAAATGATAAATTTGTTATTTTCTATACATGAGCAATGAGCAGACCAAATATAATATCTGAAAAGCATGCAAAAACAGACTGGAAAAGGCCTTGAATGTCAGGGTAGAAAAGTCCAAACTTTATTTGGGAGATAAAGAGCAGCCTGTGAAGGTTTCAGAATAGAGAAATGGTATTTACAAAATGGAACTTTTGAATGCAGAACGGGAGGTTAGTGTATCAAAGGGATATGGAGGGATATCCACTAAGGGACATACTGCTATTTGATTATGTGGTTGTCAAATCACGTCCTTCCTGCACATAGTGTTAAGATGATAAAAAGAGGAGAGTCCAGAACCAGAGGAGAGTGATCCCTACTCGAGTTCCATCACTACCTACCTACCTACCTAAGGTTGTTGTATATCCTTTTTTTTTTTTTTAAAGATTTATTTATTTATTTGAGAGAGACAGAGAGAGAACACCAGTGGGGGTAGGGGCAGAGGGAGAGGGAGATAAGCAGACTCCCCGCTGAGCAGGGAGCTGATACGGAGCTTGATCCCAGGACCCTGGGATCATGACCTGAGCTGAAACCAAGAGTTGGTCGCTTAACCAACTAAGCCACCCAGATGCCCCTTTCTGAGTCTTTCTAACCACTCAAACAAATGGCTTGTGTTAAATAACCTCCAAGTTTCTAACTCTAGCACTGAGGAAAGTGCTAAGCACATGGTAAGCACTAAACACACACTTGTTAAACGAATCAGTAAGTAAATGGAATCTATAACTCTATTTTTCATGTTTCAATTATAGTTCCTTGTAGAAACCTTGACATTTCAGAAGAGTATGAAGAAGGAAACAAAGGTCACACATAACCCCACCATCCTGAGAGCTATGATTAATATTCTTACATACCTCCCTCTTCCACTTCTTTCTTTTCCAATTTTATTTCTTCCACTTTATTTCTTTTACTCTACCTTAGTAAACATGTTGGTTACGAATGGGGAAGGGACTGATTGATTAATATATTCCCTTTATGAGACATTTGGAAACTCCAAAAGAAAAAAATAAATCTTTAGAATCTGTGTGTGTAATTTCATATTCTACTTTTTAAAAACTGTCTTAGTAAAAACATTTTCTCATATCACTAAAAATTCTTCAGATGTATGGTTTCTAATATCAGCAAAATAGACAATGATATGGATTTTCTTTTTTTAATTTATTTTTATTTTTTAAAGATTTTTATATATTTGAAAGAGAGAGAACAAATGCGGGGAGGAGCAGAGAAGCAGACTCTCTACAGAGCAGGGAGCCCAATGCAGGATTCAATCCCAGGACCCTGGGATCATGATCTGAACTGAAGGCAGACGCTTAATCGACTGAGCCACCCAGGTGCCCTGGATTTTCTCTTTTTAAGTGAACCAGTACCTTGTTTCATGCCCATCGATCACCTGCAATGATTCGTTGAGCATACACTGTGTGCTGTGCATGACTACTACTATCTAACTCAGGGCTTTTCCCCCAGTTTTATTTTCCCAGAATTTAATGCTCATCTTTTCACCCTGGGAAGACATCCTGGACTTCTACAATGTCAGCCGAATTATATAGTCCCTCCTCTGTGTTCCCATCTCACTGTATCATTCCATCACTGCAACTTTTACTTTACATCATAATTGGTTATCTATTTCCTTCTGTTAATTATGGGCTCCCAAAGGGCAGAGACGTTTGTTCATCCTTGTGTGCTTATGGCCTAGGACAGGGCCTGGAACTAAAGAGGGTTTTGTTTGTTTATTTATTTTTTAAGTGTCTTTTTTTAAAAATTAATTTTATCTATTTATTTGACAGAGAGTGAGAGAAAGAAAGAGAGAGGGAAAGAGAGAGAGAGCACAAGCAGGCGGAGCGGCAGGCAGAGGGAGAGGGAGAAGCCGGCTTCCCTGGGATCATGACCTGACCTGAAGGCAGCCGCTTAACCCACTGGCCACCCAGGAGCCCCCATTTTTTGTTTTGTTTAAATCTCAATTTTATTTTATTTTTTTTTAAGATTTTATTTATTTGACAGAGAGAGAGATAGCAAGAGCAGGAACACAGGCAAGGGGAGTGGGAGAGGGAGAAGCAGGTTTCCTGCGGAGCAGGGAGCCTGATGCGGGGCTCTATCCCAGGACCCTGGGATCATGACCTGAGCCAAAGGCAGACACTTAACAACTGAGCCACCCAGGCGCCCCTAAATCTCAATTTTAAAATGAGTCGTGAGTATAAATAGCCAACTGTCAGAAATTTTCACCTTTCAGGATTTCCCAACATTTCAACTCACCATATCTACAACTATTAAAACTCATCTCCTCCTACAAGATAACAAACAAATTGAAACAAAAACCTCCCTACTCCTTCTATGAGAGTATTTCCCTTTGTTATTGGTACCTTATTATCTTGGTCAAGCTTTAAACCTTGAAATTATTTTGACTATACTTGGTTGCTTCTTTTTTCCAGTAACAACTTAATCATTCCACCAATATATACCGAGTGTTATTTTACGCCATGCTTTGTTCTGGGCGCTAGGTCTCTAATAGCAAACGGGACACACATGGTTCTTACCTTTTGGAGCCTACGTTCTAGTGGAAGGAGACAACTAATAAACAAAGAAGTAAAGAAAAATATCAGATAATAATTGCTTCATGGAAAATTAGAACAAAACGGTAAGTAGAGAGTAGCTACTTTAGGCTAATCGTCAGAAAAGGCCTCCCTTTAGGATATTTCTCCTGTCTTTCCCCTTTCTTTCTCTTCCTGCCAACAGGCCCTCCTTACCTCATGCCTGCATTAGCATAACAGCTTAATGGATGGGCTTCCAGGCTCCAGAATTAACTCCATATCCTACCACTAAATTGATCTTCTATTTGATTGTTGTGGGAAAGACGGGATAAGATCCGTGGAAAATTGTGATTTTCTCCTTTGTTAAGCACACAGATAATAGCCTAAATTACAGAACTCAGGTCCAATTTTTATTCACCAAACAAAAAACTTAATTACTCATTAAGTTAATAAGGGATTAAAACTGGAGAGATCTCTTTGAATTTTGGCCCAGAGACCTATCTGATTAGTGCTTAGGGAAAAGGGATTCAGAATTACACCCTGGAGGGAGCAAGGACTGAGTCCTTTTTCTTTAACCACTGAGACTAGACAGAAAAGAACATTCATGGAGCTCCAACTAGGTGCTATGAACTGCACTGTTTTATTATCCTTCTATTACTTAAACCTCATGATAACCCTCTAATATAGATATAACTAATTAACTTGCCTTAAGTCCCCACAATTAGGAAGTGGTAGGTAGTACAGTGACTAGCACTCAAGTTTGGGTAGAAACCTTAACCTTTACAAATTGTCTGGTTATAAATGGTATCCTGAGAAACATAAACAAGAACTACAAATCAGTTGAAAGAAAGTGGTATCTAGAACAATTATTTATAGAATAAATGAGTAAACAAACGAGAAAGGAAAATTTACACCTAAAGTAGTCATTTAGGGAAATGGGCAGGGTAAGGAATTAACCACCACTAAAGATACTTGTTTATTCATTAATGCAACAAATAGTCAGATGCTGGGGGCTGCTGGGGACATTGGCACTGGGGACATTGTTCCTGTTCTCTTGAAACTTATGAGATAATGGGGCAGTAGATATTAATATATATGTGCTTTGAAAGAAAAGCACAGCTACATTGAAAGTTGGGGATCTGAGCTACTCTGGAGGGTCCTTAGCAACTGACACTTAAGTTAGAACCTGAAAAGTAAAGAGGAGTTTGTCCGGCAAGTAAGTAGGCATTGAGCACTCAAGACAGAGTGAACATTACATTCAACATTACACCATTATATCTTAAGGCAGAAAGCAGCATGGTATTTGAAAACTGGAAAGGAACCACTATGGATGAAACATGGAAAAGAGTGGGGAGGTGGAGTGAGGGAAATCATGCAGGGACTTAAAGATTTTGGGTTTTATCCTGAGAGCAATGAGTAGACATTAAAGGGTTTTAAACCACAGAAGGACAACACCAGATCTGTATTTTAAAGAGATCACTATGTCTGCTTGGTGGAAAACAAACTGGAGGGAAATCAGTTTGAATGCAGAAAGACAACTAGGGGCAGGGGGGTGAAGGGAGGGGTCATTACAACAGCACAGGTTGATACTTGGCAATATATCTCATTGGGTAGGGAGAATGGGATGGATTCAAGAAGTATTTAGGAGATAGAATAGATAGGATTTGATGACTGATTGCACTAACATATGAGAGATAGGAAGGTTTCTGGAATGGCCATATTTCCAAAGTGAGTAAGAAGGTGGTATTAATTAGTGGCATTGAGACCCCAGATGGAAGGAGAATTGTGTGGGGAGTGAATACCACAAATTCAATTTGCAGAGTTAGGCAGTTGAAGCTGAGGTTTGGGGTGGGCTGTATAAGCCTACTGTGATAAAGGAAGGTTTGAAACTCATTGGCTGAAAACAGTGATGCCTGTGAATTTTTTCTTTTTTGGAGGGGACCCTAAAGCTACGGGACCCTGTCCCTCCCAGGGAGAGTGGGGTGGGGGCCAGATTGTTTCTAGTTGCAGGTCCCTGATCTAACTTTTTTTGTTTTTTCATGCCTATGAGTAAAAATAAATTTTTAGTAAGTAGTCCCATAAACTATAATCATAAAATATTGCTAATATCTACATTAATTGATTGTATAAATAAAATAAATAGAGATAAAAATGGTCTCAATTTCTTCATATACCCCAATAAATCATGATACTCTGTAAGTTAACTGGCTCTAGAGAATTTTGAAAAACAAAGTACTATTTTTTTTTTTTTAAAGATTTTATTTATTTATTTGAGAGAGAGAATGAGATACAGAGAGCATGAGAGGGGGGAGGGTCAGAAGGAGAAGCAGACTCCCCGCTGAGCAGGGAGCCCGATGCGGGTCTCGATCCCGGCACTCCAGGATCATGACCTGAGCCGAAGGCAGTCGCTTAACCAACTGAGCCACCCAGGCGCCCAACAAAGTACTATTATTTCAGACATACAACTCCTGAAAGAACCGAAGCCATCTTAAATCTTTTAATTTAAATGAAATTGTAGATCACAACATGCAGTGAAGTTCGAATATTAAGCTTTGACATTTGTCTTTGAGCTTATCCTATCAATAAATAACCTTTGGGCACCCCCCTCCCCCCTAATGACAGTAAACCATTATTCATCCTGATTACCAAGTGCTTTGGCAGCCCCTCAAATTTTGCACCTGAAGTAAGTGCCTCCTCCACTCATTTCAACCTAATTCTGGCCCTGCTCTGCCTGCCCCTGTGAACTTCACTTTATGTGAGACCCGGAGCTATCTCCACGCTCAGGAAAATTTTCTGCTAGTGCAGTCAGATGCACTCCTAAATCATACCCTTCCTGAAGTATAAGATGTGTGAAGTTGAAGTACAGGCCATCTGATCTTCACCGCTATCTCCTCCAGTTTCTACCAGAGTACCCAGCATTAGAAAACCCTCAACAAACATTTGTTGAAGGACACATTTAAAAATAGACGACAGATAGATAGATAGATAAACATATATATAGATAACATTTTAGAGCAGTCAAGTTAACCTTCTTAAGATTAACACTCACTCAATCAAACAAACTAGATAACAAAGGAAGTTCTCAGCTAAACATCAAATACCTTACCCAAAGTGAGAGGCTACTATCCTGGAGCCCAAGTAGCAACTCCAGAAAAGTAACCAATCAAAGACAGGCTGCTCCCAGCCCACACACAACAAATTTCAAATTTATAGGATATTAGAGCGAAAGTGTATGTTTATCTATTAGCTGGCATTGTTTTAGCTGCAAGAGACAGAGACACACATTTGAACCTGTTTGAGCAAAAAGGGGAATTGATTAGGGGGATTCTGGAGTGTTTTATGGGACCTAAAGAGAGTAACATGGGCTTGGGGAATTGGACGCAGGGACTTGAATCACATCAGTTCCCACTGTCTCAAGTCTCTGTGCCTTTATACATCTACTTCCTTCCTTTCATTATATTAATTACTTTAATTTTCATCACCTTTGAAGTAGATACAAGTAACATTTCCATTTGATGGATGAGGATGATGACCCTAAGTAAGTTGTTCAGGGTCATAAGCTTAAGTGGCACATAAAGGATTCAAACCTAAGCAGTCAATTGCCAGAGTCCATTAACTTATTATTGTGGAGTAGTTTAAAGATACACAAAAGTGGAAAGACCAGCACAATTAATCCCATGCATGGACTAATCTAGCTATGACAATCTAGGACACACAACACACACACACACACACACACACACGGCTATAACAATCATCAACTTATGCTCACTTTGGTTTCATATATACCCCTGCCAATAACTCTCATGGGCATTGGATTATTTTGAAGCAAATCCTGTAATTTAATTTCATCCATAATTATTTCAGTGCATATCTCTGAAAGAGAATTTTTAATATAACAGCAACATCAATATTAGACTTAACAATTAGCAACACTTTCTTTTTTTTTTCTTTTAAAGATTTTATTTATTTATTTGAGAGAGAGAGACACAGCGAGAGAGGGAACACAGAAGGGGGAGTGGGAGAGGGAGAAGCAGGCTTCCTGCCAAGCAAGGAGCCCGATGTGGGGCTGGATCCCAGGACCCTGGCATCATGACCTGAGCTGAAGGCAGACAGTTAACTACTGAGCCACCCAGGCGCCCCTAGCAACACTTTCTTAACATCATAAATATCCAGTCAATGTTAACATTTCTGGTTGTTTCATAACTTTTTTTTTTCTATAGGTGATTAGTTTGCATTGGGATCAAAATGGTACCCAAACATTACATTTGATTGCCATATCTCTTAAGTCTCTCTCTCTTTTTTAAGAGCCTACACTTTATTAGATTAGATAAGACCTAAATAGTTATATTTGAGGTAGAAATTGACATATGGCATAAGACATAGAGAACTAAAGTTAAGATAGGAATTCAGAAATAACTGTTGGTGAAAATCACCACGAATAATCTTATTTTTCTAAAAAAAATATAGTGGGATAGTACATGATACCTATTACATCCCTTGTAAATGACAAAGGATTCTCATACTTCTAAGCACTCAAATACTTTCCTGTATCTAGGAGATCTAATGCTCAAATATACACAAAAGATGAAAATACATTTATACCTAACTAGTTTACAAATTCCTAAAAACTTGATTATGATAAATTTTAAACATGTGACAGTTGACATATTACCCTTGATAAGCTTCAACAAAAATCATGACTAATCTTGTTTCATATATAACCGCACTCATTTATCCTCTCCCATATTATTTTGAAGCAATTCCAGACATGGTATCATTTGATCTATAAATATTTTAGTATTTATCTCTAAAAAAATAAGGATTTTTAAAAAATATGATAATAATGCCATTATTACACCTAAACTATTAACAACGAAACCTATGGGCGCCTGGGTGGCTCAGTTGGTTAAGCAACTGCCTTCAGCTCAGGTCATGATCCCAGGGTCCTGGGATCGAGTCCCTCATCGGGCTCCCGGCTCAGCGGGGAGCCTGCTTCTCCCTCTGACCCTCTCCCCTCTCATGCTGTTTCTCTCCCGCTCACTCTCTAATAAATAAATAAATAAATAAAATTAAAAAAAAAAAAAAACCAACGAAACCTACATATCATCAACTATCCAGTCAGTGTTCAAATTTCCAGTTGTCCCATAAATTTCATAATAGGGCTTTTTTTTTTTTTTTTAAAGATTTTATTTATTTACTTGACAGAAAGAGACACAGCGAGAGAGGGAACACAAGCAGGGGGAGTGGGAGAAGGAGAAGCAGACTCCCCGCTGAGCACGGAGCCCAATGTGGGGCTCGATCCCAGAACCCTGGGATCATGACCTGAGCTGAAGGCAGACGCTTAACCATCTGAGCCACCCAGGTGCCCCCAGTTGATAGTTTCTTAAGTCTCTTTTACTGTATAGGTTCTCTCTCCATTTCTCTTTCCCTCCCTTGTAATGTACACATTTGTTGAAGAAACTGGATCCTATAGTATATCCTACATCCTGACTTTGCTGACTATAGCCCTATGATGTCATGTAACATGTACTTCTGCCTTCTGTATTTCCTATTAACCAAGTAATTATCTTAAAGGATTGATCTTGTACAGGGTTGGTTCTTTAAAAAGACTACTTCATTGGTGGTGTTATATACTTCCATCAGGAGTCACATAATAACTGGTTATCTATCTACCTGATATGTTGGCAGTTAGTAAAGATCACTGTCCACAGCAGCACTGCCCAAGATGAATATAATATGAGCTACATGTGTAATTTTAAATGTTCTAGTACCCCTATTTTTAAAAAGTGAAAATAATTTAATAATATATTTAACTCAATATATCCAAAATATTAACATTTCAACACTTACTAAAATGATTGAGATATTTTATATTCTTATTTTCACACTAATTTTTCAAAGTCCTGTGTATTTTTTCCACTCACAGCTGGTAGGCATTAGAACCTGCTGGCACTGGCCCATGAAAGCTGACTGTAAGCATCTCATCCCAACTCTACATTCAGGACATCCCACTGGTAGCTAAAAATTGGCTGTGGTGGTAGTATTTATACCACAGCAAATATCACAAAGCAGATTTTTTTTTCCATCTCAGAGAGCCAGTTATTAAACATTTACCAGCATATCACTGCTTATAACACATATCACTTTGGACCAGCCCCATTTCAAGCTCTTAATAACCATGGATGGCTAGTGGATATTGTATTGCATAGCTCATTTATGGGGCCTGCAGTTGAGTGTAATCTGTTCTATCATTCCTTCTCTGTTTATGAGCTGGAATAGTTTATAGATTAAAATTTACTTCATTAACTATTTAACTATCTTAATGTATAGCAAATTTAAGGAAGGCAACATAAATCCTCAATTCTTTTCCTTTATTAACTAGTGTTCAAAATAATGAGTTGATTCCCTAGGAAAAGTATGCAATTAGTATTTTTTGGTAGTGTTATGAACTCATAGATTCTAACATATTTGATTGTTTCAATCCATTGCATTTCCTATTTTTATTGATGCCCATATTGTCCCACCTTTGGCCATGGGAAACTTCCTTAAGTTCAGAGCCCACATTTCAGACTACTAAGCTACCACTAACACCAGCCAGACTTTATGTCTCATAATTTCAACCATTATAAAGTGACTGACGTTATTTTCTAGATCAAAAGTTCAAAAAGTCTGGGATTTATTGGTCCAGCTTGTTTCAAGTGCGCACCACTCTGTCCAGCAGTGTCACATGGGAACCTGGCAGCTCTGTTAGGAATCAAGGGAGGGGCTATCTGAGAAGAACGATTGCTTGGTAGACAAAACAGTAGATGTCCACAATAACATATTTAAAAGATGACACAGAAAATTTTAAAGCACATCATCCTTTCCATGTCATTGATTGGTTGCTTTGTTTACTCATTCAACACATATCTATTAAGAACCTTTGATAGACATGGAACTATTATTCTGACTGTAAAAGTTAATTTAAAAAAACATACACTTATATGAAATTCTTGAATCCCTAAAGATTTTTTACTTTATCAAACTGAAAAGAGAATGAGTGTTAAAACACTGATATGCTTCAGAAAGTAGGCACAGGTCCTTTAGAAAGAAGCACAAAAGGCATAATTGCACATATTTCAGAAGACAGAGAGCATCTTGTTTGTTTCATATGAGTTCACGAAAGAGGCACTTTTGACTCAGATTGTCCCTTAGACATGAAAACTAAATTTTATATTAAATGATCTCATTTTAAAATTTATCTATGGTAAAAATTAACTGGGATGATAAAGAGCTCTAATGGAGCAACTGTGGCCCCTGCAACTTCTTAGTATCTTCTCACTGAAATCTCTGAAGGCACTAATGTTCATCCAACATCCCTACTAATCAACTGAAGACTGGGCAGATAGGTATTTTAGTCATGGTCATATGCTTGCGTAATTTTCTGTGAGCAAAATATGAAGAACGTATTTTCTAGTAAAAACAGAATGCACAATAACCAAAACATTCAAAGAATGAATTGTTAAAATTCACCAGGTACTCCAAAATAAGCAAAGAAGTATTTTCATGATTTCCTTTTCCAAAACAAAAATATCAGTAAAGGTTTCAAAACTGAAACTAAACTGACCTTAAAATTGCAGTTGTCTTTAAAAAAAATTATAGTTGTAATATTTAATGTTTTTCAATAAACCTGTTGCACAAGTACATTTGTAGACAATTTAACAAACACACACAACCATAAAACATGCTGTCAGGGAAAATAATTAACCTGGGGAATAAACAGGGAAAGTTAACCAGGCAAGGGAAGGCCTGGATTCCAAGACCCCCATAAACAAGAAATTGTTCATAAAATCAAATAAAATTGTTCATTTTATTTTAGAATCTTGGTTCTTTTTTGTGGGGGTGGGGGAGGCCTAGGAGATAATGTAGGGAAAATAAAAATATTATGACTATATTTAAAATTTTTCATTCAAAATGTAAATAGAATTATTGGGAAGAAAAAAATATATACTTTTAGAACTCAAATGATGTATTTTATTGAAGCCTAGCAATGAAGGAAAGAAAAGGGCATAACCAGCCATTCTTTTTAATTTTGTAATACTGATGATTTTTTTTAAGATTTTATTTATTTATTTATTTGAGAGAGAGAGAGAGAGAAACAACATGAGAGGGGAGAGGGTCAGAGGGAGAAGTAGGCTCCCCACTGAGCCAGGAGCCCAACGTGGGACTTGATCCCGGGGCTCCGGGATCATGACCTGAGCCGAAGGCAGTCGCTTAACCAACTGAGCCACCCAGGCGCCCAATACTGATGATTCTAATTGTCCTGTGCTTTGAATAGCAGTAATGCATGTGTATTCAAATAAAATTTCTTAGGCTTTCTCAAAAAAAATTTAATTAATTAAAAAAACACTAATACATTTTTGCAGATTTCCCTTGTAAGAGGGGCTTGTACTTCTCCAGGAAAATGGGGTTTTTTTGGTTTAAATACTTTCATTTAGAAGTGTGTTATTTAATAGTTCTGATTTGGTTAGCAACCTTTAAATATATTACTTAGTCATTTATGATAATTTGGCATTAAAGATGAATAATTATTCATATTTGCTATATTCATTTGAATTATAGGTTTCAGTGATTTCTAGGGGATTTAAAAGTACAAACAAGAGTTATTATCCTTGCTTAGTCACTTTATTTTATATTCTCCATGTCAATATAATCTGTTGCAAATTCAAGTTGATGATATACTGCTTCTAATTGTGTTCTGCTGCATGCACTAATAATGATACACTGTCATTTTTTCAATCAACATCTATAGAAAGACTGCCAGTGTAAGACACTATGTTAGTCTGTTATGGATACAAAAGTAAATATGACATGATGTTCCTTTAGAGAATTCATAGTGTGGTGGTACGGACAAATCCATACCTAGGCATGTTAATATAATGTGGTAAGGGCAAAAATAGGTAGGGGTCCTGGATATTAACAAAGGCACAAAGGGGTGTGTGTATGTGTGTGTGTGTGTGTGTGTGTGTGTGTGTGCGTGCAGGTAGGTAGGTAGGTAGAAAACACTTTCTAGGAAGAGATGATAACCGAGGTAGGCTTCATTAAATAATAATTAGTAATTAATCAGATGATGAGAAAGAGGGTAGAAAGGAAGGTGTTCCAGATAGAAATAGCACGACTGTTAGAGAGCAAAGTGAAAGATAAGAAGTGGAGGGAAATGATAAGAGATTAAAACAGAAAGTCAGATGGAGGCCAGATCATAGAATTATTGAATTCCATGTTAAGGAGCTTGAACTTTATCTCATAAGCAATGATGATTCACTGAAATGTTTAAATAGGGAGACAAAAGGGTAAGATAATGACAGGGCCAGACCAGAGACTAGAAGACTAGTTAAGAGGATGTAGTATTCAGGATGAAAGAAGATGAGAGCCTAAAGTAGGACAGTGATAGGAGATGTGGGGAGTAGGAAAAGGATTCAAGAACTAATTAGAAGATAAAATGTGTAAGAGCTGGTGATTGATTGAATGTGGGACATACAGAAAATGGAAGAGTCAAAGACAGTTATGAAGCATAGCACCATGCCAAGTACAATAGAGAATACAGGAGAAGGAGTAGTCTTCAGAGGAATTGATGACTTCAGTAATTTTAGATTTGTTGAGTCTGAGGTGTAACTGAAACACTGATGTAGCAGCCAATCAGCAACTCTGCAGAAAGTTTTGAGGTACATCTGTAGACTTGATGCCATTACCAAGTGATAGTTAAAATCATGTCAACAGGTCAAGCAACTCAGAAAGACTGTAGAGAATTTTTCCCTCTCAACGCACTGTGAAGTTATACTTTTAGAGTGCTTATCTCCATGATTAACTGTAGACTTTAGCTTCAATACCTACCATGACTGGATCAATCTACTTGATTCATCATTAATTTATGTATCTTTGAGGTTGTCTTCTGAGTCTAGACACGGAGGCTCATGTTAAGTGAAGAAGCACAGAACAGCAACAAAGACAAGCAAACAAAATATCTAAAATTAAATGTATTGACAGTTCTTCAGGACTATTTCTTACATTCCAGGGGCTCAACGATACCCTCCAACATACTAATTCTTCAGTTTGTTCTTAGTTCAGTTTTTTTTTATCAAACTCTACCTGTCTGGCAAAGATATTACTAAATTTTTAGTGATTCAATTCTTTGTCTATTAATACATCATTTGACAACATGCTATCAAAGTAACAATTAGCAATAGTACCATAAGATTTCTTGTGGAACTTTTAAAGTAGTAGCTGAGTTCTTTGATTAGTTAAAAAAAACTATTACTTTTGTTGACTTTTAAGTTAAATCAAAACTATTTTCTGAGCAGCTTCAAGGAAAGAACCATGAATAAAACTCTTATAATGACATTTCAGAATCATGTGTGGCAACCATGCAGATTAGCACTGACACAATGTCCAAGAGCTACTAAAGATAGACCTTACGCAATTGGGCAAAATGAGTGGGTGGATAATTTTTTTTTTTAAGTAGGGCCATGACCTCTGAGATCTTCTGTTGTTTTCACTATGATCTATAAACTGAACAAAGTGCTATTTTCTTTCTCATAGGAGTAGTCCTTTACTTGTATGGGACCAAGGCAGTGTATAGGAATGAAGGCATAACTCCTGTTTTTTCTTAATAGCAAATATGGACTACCTATGCCTCCTCTCCTATGTCCAATGTCCAACCAAGGTAAACAATTGCTATGGCAATTCAGAGTTCTAATTTTTGACAATTCTAATTTGCCACAATATTTTTTGATGATCTAGGACTCTGCTGCGGAATCCTTCTAATCACATTGTTCAGCAATAATTAAATTGCTATCAATCAACTGGACCTGACAAGCAAGATGAAACTTAACTGCCATTGCTGGTCAAGACCTTCCTTTTCCACACTTGATTTAAGGCAGGCATCAAATGTAATTTTCCTTGAGATAAAAAAGTGACCTGAGAATATAAAGATAACCAGAACTATGTTCCTCCTTTAAGGAGCTCACAGTGGAGTATGGGGGACAGATATGTGGAATAAGTGAGGTTCCTTCACATTCACACTTTAATCTGATTCTACAATTTAAACAAGAAAGGGGAGGGGCACCCGGGTGGCTCAGTTGGTTGGGCATCTGCCTTCAGCTCGGGTCGTGATCCCGGGGTCCTGGGATCGAGCCCCGCGTCAGGCTCCCTACTCTGTGGGGAGTCTGCTTCTCCCTCTGCCTGCCGCTCTCCCCTGCTTGTGCTCGCTCTCTAATAAATAAATAAGATCTTTAAAAAAAAAATAAACAAGAAAGGGGAGATGGGAAAGAACACATGCTTAATCTATGTCATCCTATGCAAGTACATGGGAGTACAAAGCTTCTACCTCCTACCCAAACTGAGACCAGGGCAGATAAACGTATTTCACTCAAAATGCAGGTATTTGACTCTGCTTTTTCAGCTGTAAATTTTATGAAGTCTAAATACAGATAAATATTTCCAATGGGGGGGGGGAACGTATTTCATTCATTCACCGTATTGAGAATGATCTCTTCAAAATGTCACAATTAACAGAGATTTAATGTTAACAATAAATACAAAAATTTAGCCAGTTAGGCATAAAGAGCCAAAATAACTGGTTTACTAGAGATCCTGTATTGGACATGGAGCAAAATCCAAGCATAGCACTGGGATGCACGAAGTTACCATATAAAAAATTTAAGAAAATTCTTCCATGATCCTCAAAGTGAATCTCAAAAGTCCAACGTCCAGCAACGGACTCCACAAGTTAAAGAGGGATGTGGAGAAAGTGGAAGGGATTCAACAGAGAGTCACAGAGATGATTAAAGGGTTGGGAAAATGGGAGCTAGAAATTATTTAGCCTAAGTTAGAGAAGACTACCAGGTTTCTTAATAACAGTATTCAAGCATAGAAAGGGTTGTTATATACAAGATGATGAACAGTTGCTTTCTATCTCCACTGGAGAGTGGATAGAAGAAATAGACTTTGATTACAGCATGAAATATCTAAGTTAGACATAAGGAAGAACTTTTAAGAATGAGGATTATTGGATAAGAAACCTCAGGACCCTCTTATTACACCTGTTCCTTAAATGATACTGTTTCACAGGGTCATTTTTAAATTCTTTCTCTTTTCAGTTTGTCCTTAATTTATTTCATTTACACTGATTTAAATTACCTATTATAACTGATAATCCCCAACCACATATATGTTTGGGGATATTTATATATAATATATATTATACTGTATAAATAGTATATGTACACTATATAGTGTATTACAGTACACAGTATATACTATGGTACAGTACAGTGTGTATATAGTATATATACAGTATATATACAGTACATAGTATATATAGTATATAGTATACATAGTATATAGTATATATAGTATATATACAATATATAATATACTACAGTATAGTTTAGTATAGTATATATACGATATATATGTCCAATCCAGACTACTTTCCAAATGCCTCCTGGACGTCAAGCTTCTATCCTTTTCCTGTTCTACTGCAATAGCATCATAACTGATAACTCTGTCTCTCAGTCTTCAATTCCATTCTCTGGTCTATATGATGGTCTGAACCTTTCTATCTACAAGCAAGTCCAATCATTTCCCTGCTTACAATTTTCTGATAGATCCCATCATTTACTTGCTTTCCATCATTTGGGCCCTTAACCTATCCAATATCATCCCTTGTCATTCCCCAAATGTTATTAATTCCAAGATAATTTCACTCCTTTCATCCCACTGTGCTTTTACAGATCTGTGAGTCTTAGTACTCTTCACTCCTCCTAGAACACACCTTCCCCCTTCTTTCTGTGTTCAACTTCTACTCTTCAGTTCCAGAAATTTCTCATTGCCCTTACCACAGTGGACTAGTGACCCTCAATAAATGCTCATGAATTTCCATGAAAACTTGCCTTGAATACTTTAATGTCATAGTTTGTATTAGTAAGAGCCTTTCCAGACTTCAGATTCAGTAATTGCTCATTTAGAAAACATCTAGGTAGCGTGCTGACAGAATCTAGAGATCAACCTTCAAAAGTGGTATATACCAGACTCTTGTGTTTATCACACTTGACTCCAGCTGCTGCTTATCTGACACTGCTTGCATCATTTCCTCAGACATTTCCATATCACTTTGCCACTACTGGACCCGGTGCCCTTTCTTCCATCTCTTGGCCTGGCACAATTATGGATACATACTTAGGCACTTTATGTGCATCCTCTCCAACTCATTTCTTACAACACTCCTGTGAGGCAGGATTAGTGTGCCCATTTTACAGGTGAAAAAGTCACCACCTATCCACAGATGACATATATGCATGTGCATGTGTGTATACACATATATTTATGAGACATATAACCTATGAGCTGTAGCCTACTTAATGTGCTCACAAATATCTCAAAAGAAACTCAAAATGAAATTTCCAAACATGAATTCATTACTTTACCCCCAAACTTTGCTCTTCTGATGTTACCTGTTTTAGTGACTGCTGTCGGACACTTAAGAGTCTACACTTCACTCTTTTTTAATCCCCATATCCAATCCCTCACCAACTTATATAAACTTCCCCTCCCAGATTATCTCTTAAATTTGTGCAGTTCTCTCCACCTCTACCATTATTAATCTAGTCCAAGTTTTCATCATCTCTTATAAACCTCTATTTCCTTTGGTCCTCATCTTATCTGTTATCTGCAGCCAAGATGATCTGAAAATCCAAATCTGTTCATGGTACTTCATGCTGTCCCTTCTTCCTACTGAATTCAAAAGTCCTTTAGCAGGTTCCCATTGCTCTTATCAAAAAGACAAACTTAAAACTGCTATTCAATGGATCACATCCACTTCTTCTCAAACCCACCTTTTCTCACATCCTGCTCCCTCCCCCTCAACTGCTCTGGCCACTGGTGCTTGCTTCCTATCATTCAAACCTGAGATGACCCATTCTTCTGCAGGCCTCTGCACAGGCTGGAAAGCCATCTCTCTTCTCGTCACCAAGTTAACTCTTCATCATCCTTCAGATGCCACTTTCCCAGAGAATTTTCAGGTTTGAAAATCACCCTCAAAAACCGTCTTATCTTTCTATTATAAGCTCCAAAACCATGTTTTTCTCTTTCTTCTCTCTCTTCTTTGCATTTGTTTTTGTGATTATTTGATTGTCACCCTCCTCCATGAGATTGTAAGCATCATGAGAGCAAGAACTGTCTATTCTTGCTATTTTATCTCTAGTGCTTATCTCTACTACCCACATGTAGTATTTGAAGAATTGAATAAATTAATTTGTTGGCTTATATTTGCCAGGCACTGAGCTAAGTGCTTTACATAAATAATTTCATTGAATTTTCATAACAGACTTAGAAGGTTACTACCTTTCTATTATTAGCTCCATTTTAGAAATGAGAAAACCAGGGTCTAGAGATACTCGGTAATTTTCCCAAGTCTGGAAAAATGAAAACTGAAGTCCTCTACAGTAAAACCATAAGCCCATCACTTGTGGATAGCTTTGCACATGTGTGTATTAACTAATGTGACATTGAGCACATGAGCAGGGAAGAAGTCTCTGAATCACGAATTGACCATTTGTGTCTCTTGAGCAAACCTGAAAATCCTGAAATATTTAAGAGTCAACAACAGAATCCCACGGTTGTTAGGTCAGGTTACTTAAACAGAAGAAAAAAAGTAGGCTGGACCTGAATTGTACTTGTTCAGTGAGCCTAATGGTTCCACTGACCAGTGAGGCATAATACCTTTGCACAGTACAACACCGACTGTGACTGGCCTGGGGGAATAGATCTCAGAGCAGTCAAAAAACTTATCAAGTCAAAATGAATGAACTGATTCTCATTTCACCAAAAAGAAAACAACTTACCTTACTCATGTCGACTGTCCTTGTTCATGCAGAAGCCTCTGCTGAGCCCTTGTAAGTAGCGCAACTACTTTGAGCAGTTTATCCAAAGGTGCTTATGAATTTTTTTCCTTCTCCACCCACACTGTCTGGTCCACTCCTTTTGAAAATAGAGGCATGATGGCACAGCCACTCTTTATGGTTCTTGTCGCAGGAGTAATATCCCAAAGGTTGAGGCAAATTTTATGTTGGTTGATCACGAATATACTTGGAAGAGCTTCATCTTCATTTCTGGATGTTGCATTAAGGATTTTTAAATTATCATTATCATCTTTTACGAAATTATTTTCATCATGACTACTGAATTCTCAATAGACCTGAGAGGCTGTTGGATACGTCATCTTTAGGTTATGATCGAGAAAGTCTTTAGAAGTCCCACTAGCTTTTCAGGCAGGACTTCGAGAAATAGAAATAATTCGTTGATGTCAATAATATTGTCTCAGATCTGCAACTCAGGCTGGAGCATCCCAAAACTGGGTTTGTTCACTATATTTAAAATATATTAGATTTTGGACACTATCTCAAACCAATTCAGAAGAGTTTGGCAATTCATTAGTTTTTAGTAGAACATTTACCTGGCAGGGTAACCTATCTTGTTTATGTTTACTAAGAGAATTTCTTCCTAGTGGGTGAATCTACATAGGAAGCCAAATTAAAGATCAAATTGTTGAATGAGCATTATAATTAGGAATTAGATGTTATTAAGAAGTGTCTGATTTACTCATTTCCCTGCTTAAAAAGTCCTTCAGTCTTTCCATCACTTTCAGGATAAAAAACAAACTCTTTATTGATGTTTCCCCATTCTTTCTTTACAAATCTCACCTCGAGCAGTCCGAGAGTCTAAACACACTGCACTTAAAATGGCCTTACTTTTTTATTTTTTTTAAGATTTTCTTTATTTGAGAGAGAGAGACACAGCGAGAGAGGGAACACAAGCAGGGGGAGTAGGAAAGGGAGGAGCAGGCTTCCCGCTGAGCAGGGAGCCCCATCTGGGGCTCGATCCCAGGACCCTGGGACCATGACCTGAGCGGAAAGCAGACGCCCAACAACTGAGCCACCCAGGCACCCCAAAATGGCCTTACTTTTAGGATAAATATCCTTTTATTTTGGCCAAATTCCTATTTTCATCTATGTTCCCTAGCAATTCAACTTTTAAAACCAGCAATAGTCATTTTATCCTCCATGTTTCCACAGCAATTTTACATATCTCTATCAACACTTAACCATTATAATTATTAATTTACATATTCCTCTCCCTCACTGAAAGGTGAGTTTCTTGGGGGTTGGGACAATCTTACTTATCTACTAAATCCTGATGTTCAGTACATAGCAGAAACTCAAAAAATGTCTTTAAAGTGCTTGTTGGCTATGTCCACTAAACTAGATAGTAAATTGGCTATCTCCATTCCTCAGTAATTTCAGAATATTCTGTTTTATAAAATAAACATTCCTCTTTACATTCTATTAGACCAGTGGTTCTCTCAGGGTTTTGAATTTTGTGAGTTAGTAAAAATAACTTTTTAAAAACATTTTAGGGAACAATGAAGAAAAGAACATTAAAAATAAAGCTATGGTCCATTAACATCATAATTTCAAAATATATCTTAAGTCTAAACCATGAGAAAGGATATAATTTAAAATAATAATCTTTTAAATTGAACAAATTTAACTTTATGAAAATTTTTCTAGTTTTTTTTTTCATTTCACTATCAACTGGTGAAAAATAGATCAGTGTCCTCCCCAAAATAATTCTGAAATACTATGTACCCTTTTATACATTTTTAAGGTAGCATCTGAGATATTTTCATTGTAAATTCAAATTGTTGTAATGAATGTCATTTCTGGCATGTTATAAATATTGACAATACAAAATAAAATATCTTAGAAAATCCATCCAATGGAATCTATATACCATAATTATTTAATACCCACCATTATTCATTTAAAAATACATGAACAAACAGTTGAAATATTTATATTATTCCTTTTTATTTCCATTCCACTTCCAGAGTTTTATAATATGACATTTATACTCAGAAGTCCATTATCAATTGAAATTTAATTTCAAAAATTTCTGGACCTTATATGTCCTAAAAATATCCTGAAATGAGCTACCATTGTAATTACTAGTGCACATTTGGTCAAAGCAACATAAATATATTGATATTAAGCATGATATAAACATTTATTGAAAATACATTTCTTAATTAGCTAAGTTTCTTCAACTAATTAATGTGGTCAGAATTTGTTTGCTAGGCTGAGAAAGGGTTCATCATCATTTTATTCCTTTTTTCCTTCTTTTGAAGACATGCTGAGACTATTTGTTCATGAAAAATTATGAATGATGGGAATAGAAGGAGTTTGTTTTAGCTACGTCACAAAATTCTTTAAACTCCTTCCAAGTTATGTGCAAAAAACCCTTAGTGATCTATTGTTGAAAACTATTTTTAATGATTAACTGACACTTTGGTTAAGTCCTTCTTCAGTTTCGTTGAAAGGAAAAGCTGAAAACCATCTGCAAAAGTGTAGCTACCAAGTAATTAGGGATATTTTACTTCTGTCTCTGGTGCCCCTTTCCCATCCTGGGGCAATGTTAACACAGTTAAGATTAGGAGTGGGTGAAAGGTGTGCCTCTTTTTGGTGACGGGGAAAAAAGGAAGATTGGGCAAGGTGAGGCGGGTTCTTTAGCAGCTCAGTTTTGGAAAGACAGGGCATATGGAAGTTGAAAACCTAACCACTAATTCTCTTAAAAACTATCTATGTGCTGCTCACACATCTCTTAGAAATTCCTGGTATACCTCCAGAGCTGAGTATACCCCAGTTTGAAGAGCACTGGGCTAGACCTGAAAGTATACAAATTCCATTAGCTTTAGTTTCAAAGTGTGATATTTTCTTTTTTAAGATTTTATTTATTTATTTGAGAGAGCACAAGCAGGGGGAGGGGCAGAGGGAGAGGGAGAAGCAGACTCCCCACTGAGTAGGGAGCCTGACGCTGGGGCTTGATCCCAGAACTCTGGGATCATGACCTGAGCAGAAGGCAGCCGCTTAACCGACTGAGCCACCCAGGCGCCCCCAAAGTGTGGTATTTTCTGACTTTGACATTACCTCCAGACCTGGGGGCAGTTAACTTATTTGGAATTTAAGCCCCCTATGAAATTATTGCATGAAGTTGTGTAGAAAGCCTGGGTGGCTCAGTCCTTGAGCGGCTGCCTTGGCTCAGACCCTGGGATCGAGCCCTGCATCGGGCTCCCTGCTCCGTGGGAAGCCTGCTTCTCCCTCTCCCACTCCCCCTGCTTGTGTTCCCTCTCTCTCTGTGTCTCTCTCTGTCAAATAAATAAAATCAATTCTTAAAAAAAAAAAAAAAAAGCCCTGCTTTAGGACATTTCTTCATAGCACTGTACCTTTATGGCCCTGGCATCTTTCTCCCTTCCCTGTTTTCTCACATGGTCCTTCTGAAGGTAACTGGTTTGCATTTGTAAACTTAGGAAAGAGGATTAGCATAAAATCTGTGGCTACTGATCAGAGCCTAGTTAATCAACCTATCAGGAAAATCAATTTGTGAACCAAACAGTATCTGTAAACTAAATATTTGAGATGCATCTCCTATAAAAATTGATAATGTATATGTGGTTTTAGTAACTGAGTCTTTTTTTTTTTAAGATTATTTATTTATTTGACAGAGAGATAGAGCGAGAGCACAAGTAGGCAGAGAGGCAGGCAGAAGGAGAGGGAGAAGCAGGCTCCCTGCTGAGCAGGGAGCCAGATATGGGGCTCGATCCCACCTGGGATCATGACCTAAGCCAAAGGCAGGCGCTTAACCGACTGAGCCACTCCGGCATTCCAGTAACTGGTTTTCAATAAAAATAAATATTAAACCTCTACCCCTACTTCATCGTTCTCATTCTTTACAGCCAATATAAAAAATTCATATTGTAAAAATAATCTATTTTTGTACAACTCACATATACGAAGAAGTCATTTTATTTACTTCATCTTTCTCAGAGAATAGTGAGCTAACTCCTATTTGTGAGTAATTAAAACGCAGAGAAACCGCAACCACAAAATGGTTAGCTATCATTAAATTCTGAATTTTCAAATATTTTTTAAATGCTACTCACCTAATTTTTAATTTTTTAAAAATTTTAAGTAGGCTCCACACTCAACATGGGGCTTGAACTCACAACCCTGATAACAAGAGTCACATACTCTACTGACTAAGCCAGTCAAAGCACCCCTGAATTTTCAAATATTTTTGATTAAAACCATAACTTCACAGGGACGCCTGGGTGGCTCAGTTGCTTAAGCGTCTGCCTTCAGCTCAGGTCATGATCCCAGGGGCCTGAGATCGAGTCCCGCATCGGGATCCTTGCTCAGCGGGGAGCCTGCTCCTCCCTCTGCCTGCCGGAGGCTCCCCCTGTTTGTGCTCTCTGACAAATAAATAAATAAAATCTTTAAAAATAAATAAATAAAACCATAACTTCACAGTTAAGCAACATTTCATTTGTGTGTACTTTTAATGACCTAGTATAGAAGTTGTAATCGGAATTATTTTTATTCACTAGCTTTAGTTCTTAAAAACTTCAAAACAATCTTCCTACAACTGTACACTTTATAGAAATCCCTTACATTGTATAACATGCAAATATTATCAAAAGTTAACACCTGTGGTATTTCTGCTCTACTAGTTTATTCTGCTCTGATCTATTCTGATCTACGTTTTAGTCTTTTGTTGACGTCCAAGATTGTGTATACCTAGTGTTTGCAAATTTGTGCATTCATATATTGATTCATTTGACCAATCCTTACTGATTGTCTGTGATGTCACAGTCACTGTTTCTAGATGATGGAAATACAATATTGAGCAAAGCCAGAAATACTCCTTGCCCTCATGGAGTTTTGGTTTATTGAGGGAGCATGCAATAATCAAATAATTACATGTTTAAAAACTGCAATTATGACAAGTACTGTGAAGGAGAACTAAAAAATGCTAGGAAAATCTGCAACAGGATATTTGAATATTGGTGGGTGTGGGTGGTTAGGAAAAGCTGCCCTGAGGAAGTGATCTAAGGATGACTGTGAATTAATTAGGAGAAAGGAGGGAAAAACATTTCTGACTGGAAACTGCCTGCACAAAGGCCAGGCAGGTAGGTATCAAAGGAAACATGAAGGAAAGAAAAAGGCTAGCTTCAGGACGAGTGTCAGCAGCAGGGGGAAACCAGGCATGAGATGGGGCAGGAGTATGAAAGTCAGCCAGACCTTGCTGGACTCTACAGGCCAGTGTTTAGAAAGTGTTTTGATATGTAGACCAACAGAAAATAATTGAGACCTTTGTAGGGTTTTAAGCATGAGTGTGGGTGGGGTGATAGGATCAGATCTGCATTCTGAAAAGATTACTGGCTTCCCTGTAGGAATGGATTAGAGGGCAGGGCGAGAATGTATGGTGTACTGAGATAGATGCTTCTCTGAACATTTGCATGTAAACTTGAGACTTTGAAACTTCAGGTTTTAAACAGATTGGGATTTTCTAAGAAAAGAAACACTGGTTTTTGTCTTTTAAATCTTTTATGTTTATTTTTTAGGGGCAAGGCAAAATGGGTTCACAGTGTGTGGAGAAAAAGAAGAATGAGTAGTACTCCTTCCCAGAAGTCCTGGGAAAAAGCATGTCATTGATTATCAAAGTTAACTTTTTCTCCCAAAATGAAAATAGCTTTATTGATTTTTGGGGATTATATACCCAATATAAATTATATTCTCAATACATAGCAGTACAGAAAATGTGTCAAGAAATTTTTTTTTTTTTAAAGATTTTATTTATTTATTTGAGAGAGAGAAAGAATGAGAGACAGAGAGCATGAGAGGGAGGAGGGTCAGAGGGAGAAGCAGACTCCCTGCCAAGCAGGGAGCCCGATGCGGCACTCGATCCCGGGACTCCAGGATCATGACCTGAGCCGAAGGCAGTCGCTTAACCAACTGAGCCACCCAGGCGCCCCAAGAAATTTTTTTTCAAAACTGAAATTCAACTACTGAGAGAATTATCATCCCTATTCTGGTAACTATCCTTTTAAACTACTTTCCATGCTAGTATTCACATATGAAGTTATGTATATATTCTAGGGACCATTGCTATCAATAAACATTAATGGTTGAATTGATTATTCCTATTATATATGTTAATTATTGCTTTTTTTCACTCAACACTAAGCCCTGGACTCATAAAATGCCACATCAACCTTTTTAATGGTTGGTCAATAATTCATTATAAGCATGTACCATAATGTATGTAAATAACCCCATATTGATGAAAGCTCAAGTTTTTTAGGCTTATACACAGTGCTACAATTAATGTCCTTGCACAGACATCTTAATATACCTGTCTAGGATAAATTTCTAGAAAGGAAATTGCTGGGTAAAAAGATACATATATTTTTTTTTCTATTTTGATACATACAGCCAAACAGCCTACCAGATAAGTTATTCTACATTCCCAATTATATTTACTTTACTACACCTCTGATGGATTAAAAAATCACTTATCCACTGGTGTTTTTTTTTCCCCCCCACTGGTGTTTTTTATGCACACTGCTCTGATTACTAGCCAAGTCTGCATACCTTCTGATATGTTTACTAGTCATTTGTATTCCTTCTTACATAGTTTTCTATGTCTTTTGCACATTTTTTTCTTCTACTAGATATGTGTTTGACCTATTGATTTACAAGAGCTCTTTGTATATTAGTGATATTAAGCCTTTGTCACATATAGCCCAGATTTCTTTTTCCTAGTACACCTAAAAAAAAAAAAAACTTTATTATGTCTCTGAAAAATTTTTGTTTTAAAAACTTTTGTTTTGGGGCGCCTGGGTGGCTCAGTCGTTAAGCATCTGCCTTTGGCTCAGGTCATGATCCCAGGGTTCTGGAATTGAGCCCCGCATCAGGCTTCTTGCTTGGTGGGAAGCCTGCTTCTCCCTCTCCCACTCCCCTGCTTGTTTCCCTCTCTCGCTGTCTCTCTGTCAAATAAATAAAATCTTAAAAAAGAAAAAAAAAGAAAAACTTTTGTTTTATAATTTTATATAGGCAATTCTGTTAGAGCTTTTTCTTTAAAGCTCTTGTTTATATGTTCTACTTAGAACTAGGTCTTTCATGGCCCAATATTATAAAAATACTTCCCTAACTGGGGGCGCCTGGGTGGCTCAGTTTAAGCGTCTGCCTTTGGCTCAGGGCTCAGATCATGATCCCAGGGTCCTGGGATCGAGCCCCGAGTCGTATAGGGCTCCCTGCTCAGCGGAAAGCCTGCTTCTCCCTCTCCCATTCCCCCTGCTTGTGTTCCCTCTTGCTGTGTCTGTCAAATAAATAAAATCTTAAAAAAAAAAAAAACACTTCCCTAATTGTATTTTCTTTTGGTACTTTTTACACTTTTGAGAGCATTTCTGGAGGGCAATCAAATGATACTAATGACTTTATGAAAATGTTTATTCCTCTTGCAAGAAATTCCCCTTTTAGGATTTATCCGAAAGAAATAATAGACACAAAGTTTTAGTTTCAAGAATATTCACTAAAGAATTGTTTATAATGACCAAAAAAACTGTAAACAATGATAAATCCAACAATAGAAGACCGGTTAAATAAATTAAGGTATATCCATAGCCATTAAAATGACACTAAAAATATTTACTCATATTAAAACATATTAATAACTAGAAGCACAAATATGCTAAGATCCAGTTCATAAACACCAAAAAACCATTTTAGCTAGGCACAGATAAAGATGACTATATTTACACAATAGTGGTTAGTTTTGTTACCAGAAAAAATGAGTGATCTTTTTTCTTATTTTTTTCTCCTATGAGCATGTTTAAAGTATGAAAAAAGTTTAAAATTGAGTGTAGCCTATATTTATGCAGATATAGTGTATCATGTGTGTTTTAGTAGGGAAGGATGCCTTAGACTAGAGACTGTCTTCAAGCTTACAAATGTAACTTATGCCTCATCCAATAATCTTGAGCAAGTTGGTTAACCCTTTTGTACTTGAGTTTCCTCATCTGTTAAATGAGGATAATAATACCTACCTTGATTTAACTTAAAGGCAGTGTGCAAACTGTAATTCACTGTAAGCTACATAGAAAATGGTGTTAATACTAATAATATTATTTATATTTGATGAATATGGAGATAAGTATACACCTGTGAAACCATCACCACTATCTATGCTATGAACATATCCATCACCTTCAAAACTTTTCTACTGCTGGGGCGCCTGGGTAGCTCAGTGGTTAAGCATCTGCCTTCAGCTCGGGTCATGATCCCGGGGTCCTGGGATCGAGCCCCTCAACGGCTCCCTGCTCTGCGGGAAGCCCGCTTCTCCCTCTCCCACTCCCCCTGCTTGTGTTCCCTCTCTTGCTGTGTCTCTCTCTGTCAAATAAATAAATTAAAAAAAAAAAAAGTTTTCTACTGCCCACTTTGTTATTACTTTTTTGTGAAGGACACTTAAGACCTACATTCTTAGCAACCTTTCATACAGTACAGTATTGTTAAATATAGGCATGATGCTACAGTAGATGTGTAAGACTATTCACCTTGCATAGCTGAAACTTTGTACCCTTTGACTAACACCTCTCATTGCTCCCCCCCACCCCAATGCCTGGCAACCATTACTCCACTTTCTGCTTCTAGGAGTTTGACTGAATACCTCATAAAAGTGTATCATGCAGTATTTTTCCTTCTGTGTCTGGCTTATTTCACTTACCATAATGTCCTCCAGTTTTATCCATGTTGTTGCAAATGGCAAGATTTCCTTTTTTTTTTTAGGACACAATAATATTCCATTGTATATATATGATTATTTTTTTAACGTAAATTCAGTGGAAACATTAGTTCAGTACTTTAAAAAATAATGCCTTTTACTTAGTAAGGAAAGAAAAAAGAAGAAATAGAAGAAAAAATTGCCTAGCAAAACACATTGCAAGGAAAGATAAACTATTCAACAAACATTTCCTAACTGCCTACTATGTGCCAAGCTGGGATTGGGGTAGGGGATTATAAGAGTGAATAACACACAGTTACCATTCTCAGGTACTTCATTCTGGTGGATGACACGTGTCAATCCCACAGACAGAATCATAGGCCATTGACCCTAGAAACTAAAGAGGCAAAGTATCCCTACCAAGGCAGTAAAGGACAGTCACATTTGACTAACAAAGATCAGCTGACCAAGGTATAGGATCCCTGCCTCACAGCAGTTCTAGTAGGCCGGTATCAAGGTAACCTACAGCACTTTTACATAGCCTAAAGTGAAGTTAGGGGATAAATTGGTTGGGGAATGCCCCATTCTTGAGGGGTTCCCCTGGTAAGCATAAGGGGGAATCCCCTTAAATATGGTAGAACCCCCAACAGCAAATGTAGGGGCTAAGGGGAGAACAGATCCCTGCTTGCTAGCAGGAGACTGGAACGGGTGGGGGAATTCTTAAAAACTCCATTTACAGAACAGGAGATCCCCTTCTGTTACTCAAAGTCCCCTCGTAGGGCTGTTTTGAGACATTTTTGAGTACTATCTTCTACTTTGCTTCTGATTCCATCTACCTTAGGATTCAGAGAAAGACAACTGAATATATATTTATACAGAATAAATGATAAAAATATAAATACAACCACATAGTCACACTGGTTGTCGGAAGTTCAGTAGTCCTAGATTTAAGTCATTTATTTGTACCATTTGAATCTAGTATTCATTCCTAATTAATCCATGTTTAAATATAATTCCAGACAGAAAACAAGGTGAATTTTACAAAATATAAGGTAAGATATATGTCTGAGAAAAACACAGTCCTGACACAATTCACACCATTAGGTATTCAAACACTTCTGGTGACTCTGGTGCTACCAGAAAGCAAAAATAATAATACTAGCATAAACTTACATAGTGCCTATTAGGTACTAGATATATAAGATGAAAAGAAGCAAAGATACACATTTAACAGTTTGGGAATGAAAACAATTTGTAAAGTTGAAATAAAAATTAAGTTCATTTTCACTTACCATTACTTTAATCCCAGATAAGCAATTAACTTCAGTAATTCTTCTTTTTATGGGGGTGGCAGTGGTGGTTAAAATACAATAAATAATGCATTTATTTGCAAAGTGCCTGGAATTGAAAAAATGCATTAAGGACAAAGTACAGTATTATTATAACATTCTTCTATATATCACATGGAAGCACATATTATATGTGCCCAAGCAGGCAGAATCCTTTCTTCTCCAAGGTACAAATTAGGTCAGTGTCATGATTCTACTGTCTTAGATTTCCCAACAATTAAAACAAAGCAGAACACAAAGAAGAAAAAAAAAAAAACCCACAAACCATACCAAGTGAGGATCTTTATCAGAATTTCAAGCTGTTGATCACTGGTAGGCAGATGACAATATGATTATTAGTGGAAAAATAACTCAAAGCCAAAGCCTTTTTGTGGCAGGTTATCAGCATCATTCTTTACATTAAAATCATATTTCGTCTATAAGATAAAACTAACACTTTTTGTTTGATACATAATACTGTTTATTTCTACAGACACTAAAATTATAGTGAATTAAGTGGAAGTTGCTTTGTATAATACAATCAACAGTATATATGAGTCTCGATGTGCATGCATGTGCTTATCCATTGAAAAATATTAATACTAATGGTATTTTATAATATGTCTGAGAAAATCTGTTTTTTAAAGTTAATCTTCAGAAACATACCATATTCCATACTCCACATTACATATTCAAAGGTATAATATTTTTCTTACTTTAAAAATAGAAATTTCAAGAGAACAGAATCATAAAACTAGAGGGCCTAAAAGCTGTAATACATGTTCTTTATTAAACATATATAATTTTCCATTAATACATAATGCAGACGATTAAAGCCTCTAACAATAATCTGTAAGTGTAAAGAGTTTGTGCATATTTCCAATTTTTTCTATGCACATCCTAACGTATTTAATGTAAAAAGTGTACCCTGCCATATAAATGTCCTTTTTCCCTTTTTCAAGAGTTTATCTTGAATATATTTCATATTAGTTTGTGATTAAACTTTTAATATTAATAAATTTCTTTAAAGTTAAAAAGCCTCGCCATAGTTTGAGAAGATCTTTTTTAAACCTGAAATAGGTTTGAATAAAAAATAAGATTTATTTCACATTTTAAAATAGTAAAACGAGTCTAAACACTTTAAAATTTCAAGAATAGGAGTATAAGGGCTCTAAGTTGGAAAACTCGACCAAGATTATGAGTTTCATTTCTAGCTCAATCTGTTTTTCTAATCATTCTAAATTTCATATGCAATGTAAACAATTAAAAAATAAATCTTAATAACTAATTCTTGTCTTTAGATACACAATCCTTGGAGTCGCACACAACGTCCGTATAAGCAGACTCCTCCCCGCTCCTGGGGAAAACCCTGCCTAATATTTATAACGTTATGACATACTGTAATACTCACAAGGTGGTTGTAGAAGTATAAACACGACTGGAGTTATCTGATTGGCTGGTGGTGATGTAACACCCATGTCAATACTTCCCAGTGAACGCACGTGTTCGACCTTTTATTTAAATTTCCATTTCATCACAGCAATAAGACACTCGGGGCGGTGCATTTTCTGTGAAATGATTATTGCCTTGGGCCTGAGGTGCTGCCTGGCACACACAATGCTGCAGACGAGGAGGTGTCGGTGGTTGTAACCTCCTTGTGTGAAAGGCACCGCCTGGTCCAGTCTTTGTGAAGGAACAAAATAAGTTCACTTCCTTGGGCACCGCCACCCACCCCTAGCAAATGACAAGGCTGGAGCGCAGCAGCCCCCACCGCACAGTTATTTCCAAAGTCCCAGGTGAACTCGTGGCGAGAGAAGGAAAATGTGCGTCCCGGGCGCGGGTAGGTGCGTGCGGGCAGCGGGGAGGCGGCCAGACCCTGACACTCGCCAGCTGTTTGTCCTCCGCGTAGCCCGGCCCCGGCCGCACACGCCCGCCCCCTCCTCGAGACCCCCAGCCAGCCGCTCGGCCTTTTGTCCCCCGCCCCTCGGCCGACTTCCTTCCCCCCCGGCCGCACCCCCGCCCCCAGGCCGGAGGCGCGGCCCAGCCCCTTTCCCGGTCCCCTGGCGCCCCCACCCCACCCCAGCCCAGCCCCAAGCCCAGCCCCCCTCCCCCAGCCCGGCCCCCACCCTTTCCCCCTCCAGCGGTTACTGCTACCCCGGTGCATTGTGGGCGCACGGTCCGTTGTTCATTTGCCATTCGACCTCCGCCAGGGCCTGGTCGGACGGAAACGCTCCGCCGGCTTTATTGTCGGTTCGTTATGTGGCGGAGCCCAGCAGTTTAACGTGCCTCTCGCCTTCAGCGCCTGGGAAGCCGGCGGCGGCGTCGGGACTCCTCGGCGCACCGGAGGAAGGATATCTGTTTGGAGGGTCGGTGTGTGCGCGCGGCTTTAAAGAGGGGGCAGCGGAGGGTCTCCCCGCACTCCGCCTCTCAACTTCGAAGGCCCCACGCGCCCCCGGCTCGCTGCTCACCTCTCCGCCGCCCGCCCCCTTCTCCGCGCGGGACGCTGTCCGGAGCAGAGCGGGGCGGGGGTGGAGGACGAGGAGGCGGCCGGAGGCGTCGGCCCGGCGGGCGGCGGTGGACGCGTGAGGCAGCCCCGGGAGCGAGCGCGAGCCCGGCGGCCGGGCGGGAGGGCGAGGCCGAGCCCCGCGAGACCGGAACGCCGGGGGTGGGGGCGGGGGCGACGCCGAGGGGGAGCGGCGGGGAGCGCGCGGGACGCGGCCCGAGGCCGGGCGCGAGCCGGGGCACCGGGCGGCGGCGGCGGCGCGCGCCATGTCGTTCAGTGAAATGAACCGCAGGACGCTGGCGTTCCGAGGAGGCGGGTTGGTCACCGCCAGTGGCGGCGGCGGCGGCGGCAGCTCCACGAACAATAACGCTGGCGGGGAGGCCTCGGCTTGGCCTCAGCAGCCCCAGCCAAGACAGCCCCAGCCGCTAGCGCCTCAGCAGCTCAATGGGCGGGGGGCCGACGAGGAAGTGGAATTGGAGGGCCTGGAGCCCCAAGACCTGGAGGCCTCCGCTGGGGCGGCCGCTGCCGCCGAGGAAACCAAGGAGTTGCTGCTCCCCCAAGACGCGGGCGGCCCCACCTCGCTGGGCGGCGGTGGCGCGGGGGGCCCCCTGCTAGCGGAGAGGAACCGTCGGACTCTGGCCTTCCGAGGAGGCGGCGGCGGCGGGGGTCTCGGCAACAATGGCAGTAGCCGCGGCCGCCCGGAGACCTCGGCGTGGCCCCTGAGGCATTTCAATGGGCGAGGGCCAGCGGCTGTGGATCTGGAGCTAGACGCGCTGGAGGGGAAGGAGTTGATGCAGGACGGCGCGTCCCTGAGCGACAGCACCGAGGACGAGGAGGAGGGGGCGAGCCTGGGCGACGGCAGCGGGGCGGAAGGCGGCAGCTGCAGCAGCAGCAGGCGGTCGGGCGGCGATGGCGGGGACGAAGTGGAGGGCAGCGGTGTGGGAGCTGGCGAAGGAGAGACTGTCCAGCACTTCCCGCTCGCGCGGCCCAAGTCCCTGATGCAGAAGCTACAGTGCTCCTTCCAGACCTCTTGGCTCAAAGATTTTCCCTGGCTGCGGTATTCCAAGGATACTGGCCTTATGTCCTGCGGCTGGTGCCAAAAGACCCCAGAGGACGGGGGAAGCGGGGACCTTCCTCAAGTGGGGCACGATGAGCTTTCGCGAGGGACCCGAAACTACAAGAAAACCCTTCTTCTGAGACACCACGTCTCTAATGAGCACAAACTCCACGAAGCCAACGCCCAGGTACAGTATATCCTGCTCCTACTTTTTCAGATCTTTTAGGGAAAGATTTATCAGCCAAAAAACAGCACCACTTTTCTTGGGTGAGGAAGGCATCGTTCCAGTTGTGGAATTGAAGGGAGCTGATGCGTGGGGGTTTAGAAAGCCTGAGAACAAGTTTTCAAAAGTTATCTGTGTTGGGGGGTGGGGGATGGAATGACAATTTTCTAATCGTAGCGCTGAATTTATTTTTTTATGATTCCTTCTTTTACCCATCAGAATTTTTAAAAAGTTTAAGAAAGCGAGGTTGAAGGTTTTAAACCCTAAAAAGTGGACTTTACGGTCAAAAATTTTACTAGCTGTGATTTTAGAAAAAAGCTGCCTTATGTTTCAGTCTTTTCAGCATGCTGATGGAAGTCAAATCTGGCGACTCTTTGAAGAATGAATTAAACAATTTCCTTAACCGTTGACGCTAACCCTTTCAGGAAAACATTCAGCTGAGAAAATTTCTTTATTATCAGGTCAGGATAATGTGAAATCTGAGAGCAGTATGTAAATGTAGAGGAAGCTATTTGGATAACACTCCTGTGAATGATTTTACTAAATTCATCTCCCTTGAACTTTCTGTTGAACTTTCTCTTACCAAAGGCATGCTTTGGTAAACTGCTGGAGTTTTACTTGTTTCCTTCTACCCAGATTCTTGCGCTGAGATTTTCTATAATCCTCCCTTTTTAAAAAAGTTTCTTGTAAATGAAGTTTACTTTAAACTTCGCATGTTAAGGATGTTTCCTGTGATGTTATTTCTATCAGGTAGTAGGCTGGTAGAGAATGTATTTACTAAAGTCCTTGAAAGTGTAAGTCCTTAGTTACAAAACAGGTAAGCTATACGTTAGTTGTTATTTCTTGTTTTAATATTTCCAGTTTAAAGATAGTAGGCTTACCATTTTGGTAATCCTTTTTCAAACCAAAAGAGATGATGTTGAGCAGTTCTTGTTTTAAGTCTTTCAGACAACCTGTGTGGAAGATGGAATTCATTCTTTTGTTTTGGTAGCCAGTCACTGATTTTAGAAAGTCAGCTTTTAGATATTAGTCCCTCTATGTGTTTATTGGCGTGATCTTGCTGTTCAGAACACTTACACTGGAGTTAATTAGGTGTTATCCAATAACCCCATAGCACAGTAGTTTCTCAGAAGTTAACTTTAAAGCATAGGGTTATTTTTCCCAGTGGAGAATGGTAATAGTTTTTGCACAAATTTGAGTTGCCTGAGCCCTAGAAGGAAGGTTACTTAAAGATGTACAGTCCGAAAAGGTTAAGTAAATTGTTCTAAGTCTTAGTCCTTGATGACAACTGAGACTAGAGCCTACAGGGAATGTTGTAAAGGAAAACGAATGGGTTTTGGAGTAAATCTGGATTCAGGTCTCAGCTTTCTACAATTACTAGCTTTGTGACTTTGGGTAATGGAGTGAAATATAACTAACATTTACTTGTGTTCTGTATGCCAAGCACACTTTACCTTACTCTGGAAAGTAATCTTTATTTTATAGATGCAGAGTCGGGGGCTTTAGAGAGTTAAGTAATATGTTGTAAAATGATGGAGGTGGGGGACTTGTGAAAATGAAAGTGTACTTTTCCAAATAATGGTAGGTTGGTTATTTAGAAAATTATAAAAAGACAATTAGAAGGAATATTCTTAATATACAGTGGGCCAGTTATTCTTATCAGCATAGTCTGTCCCTGTAGGCAAATCTGAGTGGGAATGCAAAATATAATTAGCTGCTTAGTGAACCTGAAATCAGAGGAAGGGGAATTAGTTGGATAACCTTATGATAGACTAGTTAGTGTGGTGTATTCTTCTCCCCTAGGCATTATCTGGATCAGGGAATTCATTCCCTAGGTAAAACCTTTTCTAAACTTGATCTCTGAATTACCCCTCCTTTTCCCTTTGCCCCCTACAAGAGTCCCCTTTTTAAGACATAATGTGCACACCATCTTTCTCTTAGGACATTCTTTCATTAGGCTGAGGACAATACCAATTTAATAAGTCGTGTGTCTAAGGATATGTATTGGTTTTCTTGATTGGATTTTGGATGTTTCCACTCTGAATTGATCCTAACTTCTCTATTTTTGTTGCAACGTTAGTTTGGGGTGTTAACCTTGCTGTTGACCCCAGGTACCACCAGCATATCTTTGTCTTGTTGATAACGAGTGACCTTTTCAAGAACTGATTCATATGGGCAGAATTCAGTTTTTTTTTCTTTGCCCTGTAGCCTTTGACTACCGGTAGGAGGCAGTATAACACAATCTGTAAGAGCATTCTTGGGCTTAAGGTTAGGGGGACCTGAATCCTAATCCTCTACTTTCTTGGCAGGCAAAGGAGTTTAACTTCTAGTTCCCTTGTGTATGCAAAGTATATGTGCCAGCATGTAATCACTTAGCAAATGCTAGCCATTATTTATTATCATCATTGTGTATATTTATCACCAGTGGCAAGTTTTTTTTGGTAGCCTGGTACCTCATGTGTCTCAGTTGTTAACCAATTTTGACAGTTTGGAAACCACTTTATCTCTTGGGATCAATCCTGATTCTAGAGAATAAACCGGTTTTCCTTTTCATACCTTCAGAGACTTTGGCCATCCAGTTCTTTAAACATTCTGAGACTTTCTCATACATGCAAATTTTTTCACCACTTCATAAGAATATCTTGCATTAGCTTTATCCTGTCTTAGAAATGATTAAATGAGAATTCTGTAGTTCTTCAGGCAAGAATTCACTTTGAGGCTAAGGGTAGTTCACGCCCTTTATTCCCCTCAACTCCTCCCCGCTTTTTTTTAAAAAAGGGATGTTTTTTTGAGAGGAGGTTGGCCAAATCACTAAGTGTTACTTTTCTTTCTTATGCTTTCTGAAAGTAAGAAAAGTTCCTTTTCATTAAATCATGGTGACCAAAGAATTATAACACATTCCTAAAAAGCTTGCTGTTCTGCTAATTGGGTGTTGGTTAAGATTGTTCATGGGAGAGTCAAAATACGCGCTCAGAATCTGTTCTGAGCCTTCTATTTCAGAAAGATCCCTATATTCTTTCTAAGGATGTAAGGGGCAACATACAGTTTCCTATATTCTCTATAAGGATGTAAGGGGCAGCATACAGTTTTTATTTTGAGTAATAACTGTCTTCATCAAGGAAAGTTCAATGATTAGCTTATACAGGATTTGACCATTTGGCCCAGAGGACTTTAAAATTGCTTTAATAATAGTGGTTACTGCTGTATCTTGGTTCAGATCACTTTCTACCCAATTGTGAAATTTTCATAGCCTAAATCACACATTCTGTCAACTCTTTCCAGTTTACATAACTCTCTCCAGTTTACTAAGTCTAAAACATAGTCAAATGTATTACTATAATTTTCATTAATCTTTATAGAAGGTAAATACTGAATTTAGGTCAGTGATCTGATTGACATTACCAATGAGAATATGTTGAGGTCATAACTAAAGCAAAAGTGAGATGGTCTAGAAGCTGTCTTTGCATTTGACAAAGATAAGGTTTAAAGGTTTTTTTATTTTTAACAATTCGGGGAGGTAGTCTGAAAAACCTTTCCCTAAGAAGTATTAAAGATGAGGGGCGCCTGGGTGGCTCAGTAGGTTAAGTGTCAGGCTCTTGATCTCAGGGTTGTGAGTTCAAGACTCCATGCTGGGTGTGGAGCCTATGTAAATAAATAACCAACCAACCTCTGGACCATTAAATAAGCATTTTGTATAATATATAGGTTCTAACATTATGTCTGATTTATTAAGCTGGTTCATTTCCCTTGTGTTTTTGACTTTTTAGTAGTGTCTTTCACTATATAGTGTATCTAGGATTGGCTTCTTCCTCTTTATAAACTTACATTAGGTAGATCCAGAGCACTGGAGATAAAACTTATAAATCAGACATTTTTTCTGCCCTCAAGGAACTTGTAGTCTAGTAAGAAGAGGCAGACATAATAAAACGATAGGTACCATGTTAGAAATATGTTCAGGTTACAGTGAAAACACTAAAGGAAGTCATCAATTCTACTGGTGAAAGTTGGGAGAAGCTTGTATAATTGGCTCTTGAACTTCATCGTGTTAAATGAATAGGTGTTGAATGGGGAGGGGAGGGCATTCCAGGAACTGCAATTGGAAGCAGCATTAACAAAATAAAATTGATGTGTCTGAGAAGTGGATAATTTGGTTGCTAACAGGATGAAAAATCAAGTTTGAATAGGTAATAGACTATGGAGGGTCTTTTGTCATGCTAAAATGATTGTATTTTATTCTGTTAACAAATGGGCAAACTCTTTAGCAGTTTTAAATGGGAGGATCATGAAGAAATATGTTGCCGTTCAGAGACACCTGGGTAGTGTGTGTGTTTTGAGAAGAGAGCTGGTAATAAAGCATATCTTTAGGACCTAAAATTGGCTGGAGGTTAAAATCACCTGAAGATTTCCACTACTGACCTATAGAATTAGAATTTCCATTTTCTTAAAAAATTCGGATTTGGAAGTGGAATGTGTTTTTCTTTCAATATAGTGTTCCAGTGGGCTGCTGCAACAAAAGTAGTGAAGATTTTTTTTTTTAGATTTTATTTATTTGAGAGAGTACGAGTGGGGAGGAGAGGGAGAAGCAGGCTCCCTGCAAGCAGGGAACCCAATGCGGGGCTCTATCCCAGGAACCCAGGACCCCAGGACTATGACCTGAGCCAAAGGCAGATGCTTAACTGATTGAGCCACCCAGGCGCCCCAAGATTTTTGTTTTTAATGCTTTCAGTTTACACTTTGATGTTTTATATTGGAAATGCCTTTTTCTGCTAATCCATTTATTGAAAGGATTATAATTCTGGGTAGGGAAAGTAAATACTAATTGTTGATTTTTTTAGCTAAATATTTTCTTATCCTTTGTGGATTGACTACACATGAACTCAACTGTTTGCAATTAAGTTCTCTCCAACTCTCCTTTCATAAGGGTGGGGGAGATTGTGTGGTGGTCTTGGGTTCTCTGCCAGTTGGTGGCATTATCTAGCCCCCCAAGCTAGAGTACAGAAGACTGACCCTGCAGTACCCCCACAACATCTAGTTGATCACTCAAATTCTGTTAATTTTTATCTTCCAGATATTTTTCCAGGTTCTGACTCATCACCCCTCCCCCCATTAACATTTTCCATCTTAGGTTAGTTAAGGTCCTGGTTTCTTGCAAGTATGTTGCACTATTAAGAGTACCTTCCTTGGGGTCACAGTGTATCTATTAGTTCGCTGCTATTAATTCCCTACTTTGCTGTCACAACCATCTCTTATATCTTCTAATCCAGTCAGATCACTGCTTCTAAAGCTCTGTGAGGCACCTATCACAGTGGTTTTTAATCTTGTTGGGGGGGGAATTTGAATCTCTCGATAACTGATGGAAGCTATAGACACTTGCCTCTAGAAATGTTCATAAGTGCATATTTGCATTTCTTGGGCTTCTGGGGGATCACCTTGAAGTTCTTTCATAAATCTGGAATTGTTAGGATGCTGTAAGACCATCTTGTTTTCTTTTTAATGCTGTTTATTTGCTTGGAATGCTCATCCATCCCATCCTATTTTTTTATCCTCTAAGGCTCTGCTCAGGTCTTCTAAAAAGCATTCCCCCCGCCCACCACCACCAAAAATAACTGGACTAGATAGATAGACCTCCTCTCTGCTCTCGTAACACCTTTGTTACACTCTTTAGTACCTTAAGAGTCTTGCCCACCAGTGATGTTCAAGTTGGGAACTATACTTACTCATTTTGGGTCCCCCGTTGTAGAACTTGTCTAAAGTAGGCGTTCACTTTATGCTTATTAAATAATTCAGTGAAGTCAGGATTTTTCAAACTTTTAGCAGCTTTTTCCTCTCAGTAAAATATTTATATTTTTAGATTCTCTGGAAGTAAAGGTAAAGATGCATTTTTCTTTTTTATATTTTCTTAATTTTATTTTTTATTCTTTTTTTAAAGATTTTATTTACTTATTTGACAGAGACACAGTGAGAGGGAACACAAGCAGGGGGAGTGGGAGAGGGAGAAGTAGGCTTCCCGCTGAGCAGGGAGCCCGACATGGGGCTCTATCCCAGGACCCTGGGATCATGACCTGAGATGAAGGCAGATGCTTAACGACTGAGCCACCCAGGCGCCCCCTATATTTTCTTAATTTTAGAAGAGTTAATTCTAAGGTTTCTTCCAGATCTAAAATTATAATTTTACTTACGGGCATCTTCACAAATAAAAAACTTGAAAACTTTTCACATTTACAGAATCTTTTGTTTTTTTAAAGACTTCATTTATTTATTTGACAGAGAGAGAGACAGCGAGAGAGGGAACACAAGCAGGGGGAGTGGGAGAGGGAGAAGCAGGCTTCCCATGGAGCAGGGAGCCCGATGCGGGGCTCGATCCCAGGACCCTGGGATCATGACCTGAGCTGAAGGCAGACACTTAACGACTGAGCCACCCAGGCGCCCCTACAGAATCTTTGATGTAATAAATTTTCTGATTTTTTTTGAAGTCTGAATTCCTTTTTTTTTTTTTTTTTTTTTAATTTTTTAAAGATTTTATTTGTCAGAGAGAGCTTGTGCACATACAAGCAGAGGGAGAAGCAGGCTCCCCACTGAGCATGGAGCCCAATGCGGGGCTCAGTCCCAGGACCCTGGGATCATGACCTGAGCTGATGGCAGATGCTTAACCCACTGAGCCACCGAGGCATCCCTGAATGTCCGTTTTCTTAAAATCTTGTTTAGCCATTTTAGACTATTGTCTGGGCTAAATTGTGTTTTACATTTTGGGAAAAGGAAAAAGTTTCCCAGCATCTGAAAAGTATTTTAGAAATACTTAATCTTTTCAACAGTAGATTTTTACATACCAGTGAACTCATGTTATCCATATACTCAGTGGGCATTTAGAATGTTAAAGAAGGAACCAGAGACGGAGATGGCATGAGTTCCTTAGGGAACTACTTTAAGATTTTTATGTTTCGTACTAAGATTTTCTTAATTTATTTAGCTCAGCAAATAATACCAGCAATTTGTTTTAATGCTATGTGCTTATTTAAGCTCTGATTTGCCCAAGTGCCCAAATAATACTCCCCTTTGAGAGTACACATACTCTTGACATGGAAAGCCTTCATTGTGAAGAGCATATTTAATAGGTGCTACAGAAACAAGGCACAGTGCTCTAATAAGTAGTGAAAAAGAAATTGGTGGTGCTTATAAAAGCAAGGAAATTACTATTCTTGTAAAACATTAATGAGAAAAAAATAGTGGTTGAATAGTTGTGTTTGATTTGTATATTTTGTGTTAAAATAGAATGGGCAAATATTTTGGTGGATAGGCTTTTGTCTGAGTTATTTTTAAAAATTAGGACATTTGGTCTGATAATGGCTGAGAACTTCAGAAATTGGGACTGGCCCAGAAAATGCAGAACACAGTGACCATCGCCTAAAATGACTGTACAGTGAGACACAGCCTCCTCCTTAAAGGTTTGAACTGCCAGATGTATAAACTCTAGGTGGGTTCTTGATTTGCAAATGCTAATTCACTGCTTCCACAAATACTTCATGATGTGCTGCTAAATTTTGATCAGTGCTTAAAATTTTTGCTGCTTCAAGTATTTATACTGTTATTGCAACATCAGAACTTTGAACCAAATGAGCTTTGCTAGGCAGGTATGGCATGCATAGGAAAGCTTAGTTTCAGGCTGCGTTAATGGAAGGTTCTTCAACTTTGGATGTTTCTTTAGTGAGTGGAAGGCATAAGCAAATGAGTAAAAAGTCTTATCCCAATAGTCTCATAAAAGGGACATCAAGTAAACGGTCTGATGCTTTTATAGAAAATCATACTGTAGCGTTGTTTTTAGTATTGATTTAGTTCTTTATATATTCACATGTTTTCATTCCCTTTTGTAAATTGTTTGAAATTTGACAACGTACTGGTTTATGTACAAGCTCTAAGGTTAAAACAGTGTCTTTTTTTTTTTTTTAATCTCACTTCCTTCCTTCCACACCTTCAAAAGCAAAAATTTGGGACTTACTGGTGAATTTGTTTTGCTTGCTTCCCTCAAACCTTGGCTGATAATCAGTTTTTGATGAAGATTGGGTGTGTGGGGGAGAGGGTGTTACAGTATAAGGGCATTATGTGTGTGAGGCACTGGGAAGGTAATAGACTGCCAAGGGTCAGTTGGAAATGAAAAGGAAAATCCTACTTCCCATGCATCCTTCTTCTGTAGTGATCATATACCCCAGATTTGCAGGGTTATCTGTACTGTTCATTACCCCTGTGGGAATACTGAAGGGGCCTAGAATTCTAATATTTTGGTTCTTTCATTTGAATTCTCATACTTAAAAAGCAACAAAAATTCTTAAATGGACTACTGACCTGGTTTAGTTTCAAGGGAATTGAAATTATTTTATGTATGGCCTCCTGTGTTCAGTACTCAGACTTAAACCTAATTATTTTTGTAATTTAGCCATACCCATGTGAGGTTAAATAGAGTTGTGGGATTGTTTAGGAATCTCACCACTAAAATATATCCATGAAAATTCTTTCGCAGTCTTAACTGTGTTCCCAACACCTTTCTATTTTTTTCTTGAATTCTACCTTCCTCTTTTCTCTTATCCAAGCATATCAGTTTTCCTAGCATGTTTACGATCTAGTATGTATTTTCCCGTTTTCCCCCATGCTCATATAGTCATAGATGTGTGTCATTATTTTACAGAAATGGTCTGTATTTAAATTAATATTTTATGCAAAGAAAATACGAATTTTTAATACTTTAGGGTCAGCATTTTCAGCCATCTTTACTACCAGAAATATCTAAGAACTTCTTTGATTGGAAAAAATGATTACTTCAGTTATCTAACAGCTGTTATTAAAGTGTGCTGTGTTTTATAGGAATTACCATAACTTAAGTGATGCTAAACAGATAGTGAACACTTTTCAGATTGATAAGAAAGAAAATTATAAACTTTTAAGAATTTTGAGTTCCAGGGTTCCTGGCTGGCTCAGCTGGTAGAGCATGTGACTATTGATCTCGGGTTTGTAAGTTCAAGCCCCCACATGGGGTGTAGAGATTACTTAAAAAAATAAAATCTTTTAAAATAAAATAATACATAAAAGAATTTTTAGTTCAGGAATTTTACCTTACATTTACCATTTATGCCCCTAAAAAGATAAGGCATTTTGAAAGTTGATTGGGAAATTATATAGCTGGATATCCTATAGTTGAAACACATTTTCCTATCAGGGTCTTAGCTTTATCTTTAGATTTAATTAATTTCATTGACCTAAACTATTTGGATGTTTGCCAAGACTTAAAATTTACTTCTAGTAGTGTTAAATAGGATGAGCTACCCAACATTGTAACTTGGATATTTTAAGTTCAATCAGAAAGGCTGCTGCATTCCTATCAGAGATAAGGCAAACTAGATTCCTATATATGAAAGTTTCTTTTCATAGGAAAGTAATTGCTATTTTAATTTTAAATAATTCTTAATCCATGTCCTTGGCTTATACATGATACATGTTATTCTTTAAATGAAATCCTGCTGATCCTTAATTCAGATGTTTGACTTTTTTTTTTTAAGATTTTATTTATTTATTTGACAGACACAGCGAGAGAGGGAGGGTACACAAGCAGGGGGAGTGGGAGAGGGAGAAGCAGGCTTCCCACGGAGCAGGGAGCCGAATGTGGGGCTCATCCCTGGACCCTGGGATCATGACCTGAGCCCATGGCAGATGAATAATGATTGAGCTGCCCAGGCGCCCTTTGTTTGACTTTTCTTAATAATAATAGTAGCTTGCACCGAGCTCTTCACACCTCTTCTCCCAATATTTGGGATTGTGAACGCTACAGTCTCAGTACATCATGATTGCTAACAAATTAGTGTATTTGATTAGCGCTTTTTAAAAAAGTTAAATTGATACTTTGTTTCATTTGGGGATTTTTTAAAAGTAAATAATTTAATATTAATGTTTTCCATCTAATTACAGGAGACAGAAATACCATCAGAAGAGGGGTACTGTGACTTTAATAGTAGGCCAAATGAGAACTCTTATTGCTATCAACTTCTTCGACAACTAAATGAACAAAGAAAGAAAGGTATTCTTTGCGATGTCAGCATTGTGGTGAGCGGAAAAATCTTTAAAGCTCATAAGAACATCCTGGTTGCAGGCAGCCGTTTCTTTAAGACTTTATATTGCTTTTCAAACAAAGAAAGCCCTAACCAAAACAATACTACCCATTTAGATATTGCTGCAGTTCAAGGTTTTTCAGTCATCTTGGACTTCTTGTATTCTGGTAACCTGGTGCTCACAAGCCAAAATGCCATTGAAGTGATGACAGTGGCCAGCTATCTTCAAATGAGTGAAGTTGTTCAAACTTGCCGAAATTTCATTAAAGATGCCTTAAATATAAGCATTAAATCGGAAGCTCCAGAGTCTGTAGTTGTGGACTATAATAACAGAAAACCAGTTAATAGAGATGGTCTGTCTTCATCACGGGATCAAAAAATTGCCAGTTTTTGGGCAACACGGAATCTTACCAATTTGGCAAGTAATGTAAAAATTGAAAATGATGGTTGTAACGTCGACGAGGGCCAAATAGAAAACTACCAAATGAATGACAGTAGTTGGGTCCAGGATGGTTCACCAGAATTGGCTGAAAATGAATCTCAAGGTCAAACAAAAGTGTTTATTTGGAATAATATGGGCTCCCAGGGAATTCAAGAGACTGGCAAAACAAGGAGGAAAAACCAAACTACAAAGAGATTTATTTATAATATACCACCTAATGAAACAAATTTAGAAGATTGCTCAGTGATGCAGCCACCTGTTGCCTATCCAGAAGAAGATTTATCATTCATCAAGGAAGAACCAGGTAAATATTTTATATACAAAGATATTTCAGTTTTCATTCTAATTAATTACGGTTGGATATTATAATCTTGAAGTATGTTTTTAAAGTATTTCTTAAACTATAAAAGTAATACACAAAAAAGTAATAACACAAATACTAAATTTGAGTGTTTATCTTAGAAAGGAGAAAATTAATAATATAATTTTGGTATATGTTTTTTCTCTGAGTTTCTCAAAGTTTGTGTTAATCTTATATGTGGTGTGTGGACTCTTCTTCATTTATAGTTCTTTGACTTCTGGATCTTTGGCATCTCTGATCACTTTTTTTGCACCCAGTGCTGGAAAAGATACAAGATAATGTAATCTTAGTTAAAATCTTAGTTGTAATACATAATCAGTTTGTCATTTCAGAACATTTTTGAGACCTAATTAACATTATTTATTCCCAATTTTTTTTTATTTGGTAATTAAACATTTAAGTGTTTTTTAGAATTTTGCAAATGACAGTGGGATTATTCCAATTTGTTTAGAGCTACTATTCTATTCTCACCATAAATCTTACAGAAGCTGAAATGTTTCAAATTTGTCCCACTGTGCCCTCATTTTCATTTTCATTCATTAAGAGAGAGGACTCTGAGACCTTTCTCCTCACTATATAACTAAAAGGATATGTACAAAATCTTAAGCATATCACATTTGTGCTGTGGACCTTTTTTTTAACGGATTTTAATGGGATGGGGGACCATTGTTACAGAGTATAAATAGAAAGATTTGAAACTTTAATTGCCTTTGCCTAATTTAATTATATTTGAAGAAGCAGTGGATTTGAGGTTTTCCTATGCAGACCCCAGACTTGAGGTATATGTCTACCACTGTCATAAATGATTCAATGTTTGTTTTGCTGTCTCAAAGCTCTGTAATTATTCAGTGTCTGATTTACATCATGGTGATTATCTGGGGATGGAGTACTTGGTTAAAAAGAATCATTGTTTTTAGTTCTAAAGGGCAGAATGCCATAGTAAACCTATGAAATGGTTTGTCTGGCTTTTTAGGTATGGATTTAGTTTTCATTGGTTTTCAGATTTACTTAGGTGAAAATCATATCTGCATAATGAATATGATTTACTGATCTTTTCCCTCATACTTGTCTACTGTTTAATAATTAAATCTCAGAGGCAGTTTCTTTAAAGTATTAAAATAGGGTAGACTTTCTTAGCATCACTTTATTTTGGCTTAATTTTTAATACAGAAGACCTTGAAGTAATTCTCAAAAATGAGCTACATTGTCTTTCTGCTATAGAGAGAAATAGTTTAATAGTATGGTGGGAACCCTGTGGTGTTTTTTAAAATACACACACACACAACACCATGTAAGGCATAAACAGGTTTTGGGGGTAGTAATTGGCAAAACTAATCACAGCTAACCCATTCTTAATGCCACATATAATTGGAGTGATTCAAAGAAAAGCACTACTATTGAACCACGTTGCATACTTTACAAACTTTTTTTTTAAAACATTTATTTATTTATTTGGCAGGGAGAGCAGCAGGCAGAGGGAGAGGGAGAAGCAGGCTCCCCGTTGAGCAGGGAGCCCGACATGGGGCTCGATCCCAGGACCCGACTGAGTCACCCAGGCGCCCCCACAATGCATACTTTAAAAAATAACATTACTAGCTATTATCTTGGCAAGCACCCCCTCAGCTGAGTTTGTATCAATGGAATAGGTGTATCATAAATTTTTGGTAGTCTAATATGCTTTCAATTTATCTCTTACATCTTACAAAAATTGTATTATGTTACGGGTATCACTTTGGTTTCTGAACCTTGCTTAATTGACATTTGATTTTATCAGTGATACGCTATATTCCAGCTGTTAAACTTTTTGCAACTTCTCAGTGCCTCTAAATCCAGCCTCACTGAATGGCAGGAAATGGGGGTTTTATAAGAATATTATGATTAGGACATAATATGATGCAGAGCCAGAGTTTGGCAAATTTTTACTGTAAAGGACCACAGTAAATATTTTAGGCTTTGCTGGTCATAAAGTCAGTTACTTAATTGTAGCACGAAAGCAGTATTAGGTATACACAGATGATCATGGATATGCTTCAATAAAGCTTTATTGCCAACCCTTGGTATAGAGCAGTGGGTCTTAATCTTTCTTCGCTGCATATTGTGCAGACCTTGGTGCTTGGGTCTTTCCAGTAGGGATTGAGTTAATTGGTTCTGGGATGTCGCCTGGTTGTTGGAATTTTTATAAGCTCTGTAGGTGATTACACTGTGAGTGAAGGTTGAGATCCACTGACAAAGAGGAAAGAGCCCAAATTGAGTCATGATCTGAAAATGAGCTCTGTACTTACCTACTGTGTGACCGTGACCAAATTAAATTAAACTCCTGTCTTCAGTTTCTTCATCTTTAAAGTGTGGTACTTATTTTAAGGAATTATTACGAAAATTAAATGGCAAAAGCACAGCTGTCATGGTCATTCTAGATCCCCTTAAAATTGGGAGACTTGAGATTATTTAAAATCAGTTTTCCAGTGTAGCGTGCTTTCTACTGGATTCTAGAAAAGAAGTTATTGTATATTGAGCCAAAATTCATTCTTTTTAACTTCATGAACCTGTCATTTTGAGTAGTATAATCTGAGCCTAACCTCTAATCTCTCTAATCTACCTGATAACCAACCCTTCAGATAACTATAGATAATTTATTAAACTAAGTGAATTCCTTATGAATTCCAAGTGCCTTTACCATCTTTCTTACAGTCATAGACGTGTTTTTTTTTTTTTTTTCCCACCCAGAAATTTTGGTGTACAGAACTAACTACAACTCTGGAGGCAAATTCTGACCAATATAGAACACAGTGGGTCTGTGTTTATCAAGGTTGAGGCCTGGCTCAAGGTCACTCAGCTAGTAAAAATAGAGGCAGGTTTCATGTTTAAGACCGTCTCACATTAAAACCTTGTAATTAATGAACTGGTAGACTCAGTCTTTTAAAAAAAATTGGTCCCTTTTAAAACCTCAGAACATTTTTATGAACTGCACCATCATTGGTTACACTTTGATTTCTACTTATTGAGAAAATACTGAAAATGTTCAGTGAAATAAATGCTTTTAAATGAATTTAAAGTTATGTACGTAAATATCTGAAAAGTCATAATAAGTTATTTATACAGTCTATGAGCAGTGCTTGGCATATTTGGACTTGTAGATCCCTTTGAGAACTGAGTTCCCCAGACTCTTAAGCCTGTAGTCTGTAAACCACAGCTCTAAATAATATCTCCTTGCCACGTACTGTTGAAGCTCGTGTTCCAGTGCCTCATAGAGAAGTGTTGTAAGATACTGAGATAAGAAGGTATACCCAGAAATAGGGATTTATTTATCTATTTTTTTAAGATTTTATTTATTTGCCAGAGAGAGGGAGAGTACAAGCAGGGGGAGTGGCAGCCAGAGGGAGAAGCAGGCTCCCTGATTTCCTATGTACTTCTGGAGAAACAGTATTAAAATATTTGTAAATTTTTATTAATCCCTTATAAGTAGAGTTGAAATCAGGTTTCAGCTTCACAGTTTCAATTTGTATATTTGCCTTTTGGGTAAAAAGCACATAATTTGAGTATTTAGAAGACAACCTTGAGATGTGGGACTCGATCCCAGGATCCTGAGGTCATGACCTGAGCTGAAGGCAGACGCTTAACCATCTGAGCCACTCAGGTGCCCCAATATCAGGGATTTACATGGGTTCTTTTTAAATATATATATATCTTAAACTAGTATATCCATTATTTGACTCACTACTGCAATTTGCTTCAAATCATTTTTGATATATGAGGATACTTGAAATAGAACTTAGGAAAGGTAGAAACTTCTGTCCTTTTTACTGTTTTACTGGAGATTATGGGATAATTATAAAGGTAGTCATTAATGAGTTGCTCTGATATTATAAAAATTTTGAATCCTTGTCTTGCTGATTCACAACCAGAAAATAAATTTCAGCCAAATAAAGTATATAAAAATCTGAGATTAGGAATTAAATTGTAGGAGTAAATATAATACCTAAAATTGTTTTACAGAGTGTGTTCACACATGCTATTGTTTTTAATCGGAGCAAGTCACATGTTAATCTTACTGTTGATCTTTTGATGCTCTGGGATTATAAGGAACATGATTTTCTGAATCTAGATTTTTCTGTTACTTCACTCACAATAGCAGGTTGCACCCATTATAAATAACTGCTCTGCATGTGTACACATAACGTTTAATTTATGAATGCATACATACTTCATTTTGAACAGACGTTTTTGAAATGACTGACAAGAAACATCAGCAAAACAAATAACATACAGCAATAAAGAAGTTAAGTGTGCTAGTCGAGACTGTTAATATAGTTGCCCTAATTAAGCTTTTAATTGGCTCTAAGATAACAAGCAGCCTCTCAGGAGGAGGAAAGATGCCAGTTCTGGAAGATGACAAACTTCTCTGGTACTGAATTTTGAAAGGAATTTTTTCAGTGGGGTTTTTATATAGTTGATAACATGTAGTATAAAACAATTTCCTCAAAAACATTTTCTAGTAAATGAAGCAGCATATAATTGATTTTCTGTCTTTAATACAAGCTGATATAATTCTATGTAGATGATTTTTTTCTTAATGTCATACAAATATTCAGATGCAAGGTGATTTTTTACTTGACCAAAGAATATAATTTAGAGTTCTTTAAATCTAAAAGTTCCTTTCTTTCATACGTACTTCTGGGGAGAACAGTATTAAGACATTTGTAGATTTTTATTAATCCCTTATAAGTAGAGTTGAAATCAGGTTTCAGCTTTACAGTTTCAATTTGTATATTTGCCTTTTGGGTAAAAAGCGCACATAATTTCAGTATTTAGAAGACAACCTTGAGAACAGAATGCTCAAGCTAAATATCTTTAAGATACTCTAATGAGTCATTTGAAGTAATGAATTACTCTATAGTGAACTCTTTGGAGTTACCTACTAACCAGCACTTCTGCTTTTCTATGTTTTGGATGATAATTGATATTTGGCATTACTTTCAGATCTTGCAGAATCTTAAAATGCTTTCTAAATGATTAAATTTTTATGATTTTGAAAACTGGCCATAACATTTGAGACTTAATATTTTGACCATGCCATATAAATTTACTGTATAAACTATTTAAAATACGTTTAAAAATCATGGAACTTAGCTTTGTTTAAGGAGATGTAGGCTTTGGACTCAGTTTTACTTGACCATAACCAGCCTTGAGTGTATCCCACATAATGCCTCTAATGGGAAGAAAGAAAAATTTTGTAATTCTGATATCTTGAAATCAGTAAAAACTACCCAAAGCTTTTTCTTAATCATTTTGGCAACAAAACCCAATACTCGGCAGCAAAACCAGCTATTTGTATCTTTTACGCATTTCTTTAAATGTGAATATTCATGTTTTGTTGCCAAAATACTGTTCTGATTATAGGATGCTGCCCTAGACCCCACTTACTTTTCTGAAATCTGAAAATTGTTGCATCCTACATCTTACTCTAAGCATTTCAGATAGATTTATGGGTCTGGATTAGTTTTTTTGTTTTGTTGTTTTATCTTAGGGGGTTCCAGATGTACTCTACCTTCCAGGAATCCTTTTGGTTGAATGTTATGAAGGATGAGCTACAATGTTAAGTTACTCTTTTTCAGAAACTGAAAATTGGGTGTTAAATGGTAGTTTGAAGGCCTGATGTTCATTTTGTTTATTTTTTGATTTTTTTATTAACATATAATGTATTGTTTGTTTCAGGGGTACAGGTCTGTGATTCATCACTCTTTTTTTTTTTCTTAAAGATTTTATTTATTTATTTGACAGAGAGATAGCAAGAGCAGGAACACAAGCAGGGGGAGTGGGAGAGGGAGAAGGAGGCTTCCCGCCGAACAGGGTGCCCGATGTGGGACTCGATCCCAGGACCCTGGGATCATGACCTGAGCCGAAGGCAGACGCTTAACGACTGAGCCACCCAGGCGCCCTGTGATTCATCACTCTTACACAATTCACAGCACTCACCATAGCACATACCTTCCCCAATGTCCATCACCCAGCCACCCCATGCCTCCCACCCCCCTCCACTCCAGCAACCCTCAGCTTGCTTCCTGAGATGCGAGAGTCTCTTATGGTTTGTCTCCCTCTGTGGTTTCATCTTGTTTCTTTTTTCCCTCCCTCTGTGATGTTCATTTTTAAAAAATAAAGGTCCACCAGTAGTTCATGGGCTGTAAAATACACTAATACATAAGAATCTTGCAGTGTTTAATCTTAAGAGGATAATAGTAGGTAGTAGGAATATTCTGCCATCTTCTTTTCCCTTCTTTACTTTTCCTCTGCCTAGTGTTCCTTTCCTGCCCTATCTGCCATATTCATCCCAAGAGATGGCTGCACGTATTTATTAACCTACGAGTTAGAAACCCTAAAGAAACAATCTGTGTGGCCAGACTAGGTGTTGAAGAAGCCTTATGGATCAGTTATAAAAGCATTTTTTGAGTTCTGCCTGCTCAAAGTATAATGTTGTCTAAACGCTTTGTCGATCCCTGAGAGATCTATAAAACTGAAATTTTGATTTCTGACATAGTCTTACTATTCTGGTGTGACCAGATGGTCTTAAATCTTCATCCATAGTTTTACTTTCCAGAGAATATTACTTTTCCTGGGATACCAGAATAGCTTTCGACATCATAATAGGAAATTTGGTAATTAAATTTTTATTTAAATCCCCAAAAAGGTAAGCATCTTGCCAGATGATGTTGATGTCAAGATTGAGGAGTTCCTTGCCTGGAACTTGTTCATAATAGGATTGCTGTGGGCTAGAAACATACCCAGTGTGTTGTGACAAATGTTAAAATAAGAAGTACGGCAGGGTGTGCAATGGGAGGTTCCTAACTGCTCAGAAGATGTGGAGAAAGCTGTATAGAGAAGGCAGTAATAAGAATTGGATCTTGTGTAGGAGTTTGGCAGGAGAGAGAGAAGGGCATTCACTGACCACCAGGTGGCAAGAAATCAGGTTAAGTAGGTAAAATAATAGAAAGAATGCAATGGGGAAATGAGCTTGGGTAGATAGGTTAGAGCCAGGTTGTGATTCTCTTTGTTCTATGTGGTAAATTTGTGGATTTTATTTTACAAACTGAGGCAATAGGAGGTTTTTAACTAGAGATTAGGTCCATTTATATTTGCCTTTAGGCAAAAACATTTGAAGGGTGTTCATGGATTGGAGTGCGGAGTGATCTGGGTAGACCTTTTTGTAAGGACTAGTGTGAGCAGAAATAACAGCCTTGTTTGAGTAGTGCAAGGAAGAAACAGTAGAGCTTAGTCTAAGATGGGGCAGTCACTTGAGTCAGTGGGTTGTGAATGGAAACTACTATATGTTGAGTCTCCAGGCTGTTACAGGAACTCTCAAGGGTTGGTTTATAGAATAAATTTGTAAGTGAATTTACTCCAATGAAAAGTGGAAAAAACCTGATCACAGTGAATAAGGAAAAATTATACCTGTTTATGAAAAAACAAAATAGTTCTGAAACTGTCTTCAGAGAAGAGAAACTTGATGTTGATATATGTGAAAATGAAAGTGGGGAAAGATCTGAGTTTTTATTTCTAAAACCTTGATTTTTGATGTCTTCTCTCATTTCATTCTTCTCAAGAATATTTGTCTTTTAAGAAAATCTAAGTTAGTCTGCACCTGCCTCATGTTTGGAATTTTGAGAACCAAAAGAAAATGGTCAGGGAAACCTTCTTCCAAACTTAATTTTGTTTAGCACTTAGAAGCAGGTGCTGTACTACTCCCTTACCAGATGATTTGGAAGCATTGCTAACCTGCCAAGGTCCCAGAGAAACCTGTAACCACAGGCACCAAGATTAACCTCACTTAATGACACTTAGATTTATATTCCAGTTTACATTTTACTCAGTATTTTCACTTAGTGATGTCACTTTTCATAGCAGCTTTGTAAAGTGGGCAAACATTGCTACTCTTTATGTGAGAAAAATAAAGTTGATTGTTAAAATTTTGAGGAGTAGAAACTGAGATTTACTTTATCATTCGTTTTAATCTCATTTTCTTTCCATTGCTTGTTAATCTGATTTTTTTAAATCCATGAATGTCTTTTTTAAAAACATGATTAATCAGAATTATTTTAAAATGAACCTGAAGAGAAGATTGCTTTGGGTTAGACAAAAATGTATTAACTATGAAGAACAAAAATAGCTGATATCTAGGTATACTTAAGATTTTGGAAATAGTTTTATTAAATAAAGAAGTTACTAAAGTGAATGTTGGTTTAACCCAGAGTGTAAGGTTTATTTTTGTTCATTTAGCAAAGAAGTATATGAAATACCACTAGGAAAGTAAGTTAAGGATGGGTCTACTTCTTCACTCTTTTATTTCTAGCATTGCAGATTGTGGGTTTTTGTTGTTGTTGTTTTGTTGTTGTTGTTGTTTTTTTAATCTCCTGAAACTTTAGATTTTATTTTCTGACGAGAGAGAGAGACAGCGAGAGAGGGAACACAAGCAGGGGGAGTGGGAGAGGGAGAAGCAGGCTTCCCGCAGAGCAGGGAGCCCGATGTGGGACTCCATCCCAGGACCCTGGGATCATGACCTGAGCCGAAGGCAGACTCTTAAACGACTGAGCCACCCAGGCGCCCCTGAAACTGTTTTAATAGCTCTTCAGAAAGATGTTTTGTTTGCAGAGATATCTTAGCCCTTTTTGCTAAGTTTAAATGAAGTGAAGGATTTCCATAGGAAGGTCACGAATGTCAAAAACCAAGTATAGTAGAGTTTATTTTTTAATCCTATAATTTAGAGAAAAAGATGATGACCAAGAGTTACTGCTTTCACTTCCTAGTGAAAAAAATTCATTTCTGTTTCAAGTGAATGGTTGGTTGCCTCACTTCTATCCCACTTAACATCAACTGATTAAAAAATGAGTTGCTAAGCAGTTTGGCTGATTTCAAATAAGGTACAAGCAGTGATATGTATTGATTCCTGAGTTAAGTGTGCTATTTTTGAAAGCTTATTGTCAACCTGGAAGAGCTCACCTATTCTGAAATTTGTTTTTGATACCAAGATCCAAGTAATAACCTTTCAAAGCGTTCGAGAAGAAACACTGTACACAGGAAGAATATATTTGTCATCTGTTAAGCTTTCAGGTTGAGGTGTTCTGTGCTTAGTGTAGGATTAAAGATCACAAATTAAATTCTAATACTTAAGAGCAGTAGGGTAGGAGACAGGAAATGTCTATTTTAAGAACTAGCTGAGGAAGCCTTCAACAAATCACTATAGAATGTTATATAAATAGAAACACCCTGCCTGTATTTACAAACCCACTTGGCAGAATTTTAAGACATGCCCTCTGAACAGACTGTACACTCCAGAATAATGACTTTTTTTTTTTTTTTTAAGATTTTATTAGAGAGTACAAGCTGGATGAGAGGTGCAGGGGGAGAAGCTTCTCCCTTCCTTACAGAGAAAATAAAAGCTGGTAGATGAATGTCCTTAAGTACCTGTTTTCAAACTTCTGTCTATATATTGTCTTTGCTCTCTCTCCTAAATACCTAAACATTTGCTTCAGGATTCCATAATCCTTCTCTTTGAATTTCAGTACTTTTAACTTCTCCTTTTCTTAGTGACTTCATTTCAGCTTTATTTAAAGGTTTATTAGTTTCACCTTTAAAAAAAAAAACTCTTAAACTCTATGTCTTCCCTTTTGCAACCAAATTTCTCAAATTGTATTATAGATTATAATTCATCATCTTCCATTCATAACACAGGCCACTCTTTTTTCTCCTTGTCCCACTGATCTACCAGAGTCACTTGCTCTAAGATCACCAGTGACCTCCTAGGTGTTCAGTATTTGTGGAATGAAAGTAATGTATGTTTCAGTCCTTACCTTAAATTTTTGGCAGCATTGTCGCAGTGGACTAGTTCTTGAAATAACTCTTCCTAAAATCTGTATCATTTTCTAGTTGATTAAAATGCTAGGATTCCTCAACATATCAGTCATAGTTTTTCTTCATGGTCTCATCTACTTGCTTCCATTACCTTATTTACCAGCATAGTCTGACAACTCATTTTTATCACCAGCTTAAGCATCGTATCTGTATAGCCTTTGGTGTTAATTTCTCCACTTGGGAGCTTAAATGAAAAAAGAAATAGTTAAAATTTTGAGTGTTTGTTATATACCAGGCAAGCAAAGAGTTAAGCACTTTTCATTTATGTCATTTGGTCCTTGGACAATAATAAATGAAAAGTACATAGCTCTTTTCCTGATAATTTCTCTACTTGTATAATAAAACCTTTCTCAATCTTTAGTAAGCATCAGAATCACCTAGAGGGCTTTATAAAATACAGATTTCTGGGGCTCACCTCCATAGTATCTGATTCAGTAGGTTGGGATGGGGCCTGAAATTCTACATTTCTCGCAAGTTCCTGGATAATGCCCATGCTGATTTGGGAACGACACTTTGAGAACCACTGCATTAGAGAAGTAAAATAACCTGCTTCACAACTGTCACACAGCTGGGATGTGGCAGAGCTGAGAATTGGTCCCAGGCAGTATCTAGAGTTTACCCATTTAACCCACTGTTCCCACTCCAGACATATTAAACTCCTCTTTCTTAGGTATCTCAGACTCAGTACTCAAAACTACCTAAAAGTGGTCCTAAACTGGTCCTCTGCCAGAGACCCCTAACTGCCATTAGTATAGGATGGAAGCTTCCCTCATTACCTTCAAACCCTGCCTCTCCCATATTCAGTCTCACAAAGCACTGTTGGTTCTTCCACAAACTACTTTCCTCCATTTGCTACTGCCATCAACCAAGTCAAGGCCACCGTCTGTTCTCATCTGGATTTCTAAAATAGCTTACTAACTTAATCTCCCTATATCTCCTTTTGCCCTCCTTTAATTCATTCATACAATACCAGGAATAGTCTTTTTAAAAGGTGAATGAGATTAATGCCTTGTTTAAAATCCTTCTACTGCTTTTAGAGTAAAGGCCGAAATCTTTACCATGGCGTGCAGTGTTCTATATGACCTAACTATGCCTGCTTGAGGATCATTTTATTTTTTTTCCTATTCTTTCTCTCCTTCATTATGCAATTACATAATCCTACTAGCCTCTTAGAACATAAGTACTAGATCTATTCAGTGATTTGGGGTTTTATAACTATGTACTAGAACCATTATTGGGTGGTATTCTCTTCTATAAATGTACCAGTTTTATTTGCCCACCATCAGTTTTTTTGAATCAGGTACCTGCTTATGTAGAGAGGAGTTTGTGTTTTTCTTTTTCTTTTTTTTCTTTTTTTATCTTGAGTGTTGGGGGAAGCCAGAGCAGTACGGGATGGCGATATCAAAGATGAGTCTTAAATGACAGAGGACAGATTGTCCATAAAAAGTGGCATTTTTTAAATGTCTTCAAATACTTTAAAGATTTATTTGAGAGAGAGATTGGACGAGTGGGAGGAGGGGCAGAGGGAGAAGCAGATCCCCCACCGAGCAGGGAACCCAACACGGGACTTGATCCCAAGACCCTAGGTTCGTGACCTGAGTTGAAGGCAGACGCTTAAGACTGAGCTACCTAGGTGCCCTGTCTTCAGATACTTTAATTTGGGAGAGTAGATAGTATCAGTGGGATGATGCTGGATTCACTAGTGCTAGTAGGAACTCGAACATTAGGACCTTATATTCTAAACTAAGGAGTTTGAAAAAGCTCTGGTGAACCACTGAAGATTTTAAGTTAAGGGAGCAATTTAGGCTTTGTGTTTTAGGAAAATCTCTCTGGCATTATGAACAGAAGTACGAGCATTATATTTTGAAGCAAGGAGACCAAGAAACTATTTCAGTAATTCACTAATATAAGAGAACGCTGGTGGGTAACTGAATTAAGGCAGTGGTAGAAAAATGGAAGGGATGGAATAGATTTAAAAGAAATTAACAGATTAGAACCAGTATTCATCTCATTAGTATGTCTTTTCTTTTAAGCTGCCTCTCTACATCCTTTCCATATTTCAAGATGAAGGAATTAGCTCCTTCAAAGTCTTCCTTTACTACTGTAGTTTTTTAATTGGTCTTTTGCACTTCTGAATCCATACAGAAACAGTAATGTTTTACACAGCCAGTACTTAGTACTAACAGTAGCAGCTGTCATTGGGTGCCAAATGCCATAATTTGTAACACTTGACTTGCATTATCTAATTTAATATCTATGATCTGGTTGGCAGCATATGAGGAAACTGAGGCACATGCTCACATAGCCAGTAACCTAATTCACCCTGCCTCTTAAAGCTTATTCCTATTTAGTACACTGTTCTTACTGTTGAGTGTGCACTTGTTCTTACTGTTGAGTGTGCACTTGTTCTTGTAGTTGTCTTATGATTTTGTGCCTTAGTAGTATTAAGCACATAGTAGATATTATAATTTGCAGATATCTTTCTATTTAGTCAGCATAAGAAACAATACCAAGAAGGGAGTGGTTGGTGATAGCTATAGTGTGGTTGTAAATAACAGATTATTCTACATCTCCTTTTCAGATCTGGATGGTGCTCTACTCTCAGGGCCAGATTGTGATAGGAATGTGAATACAAATTTATTGGCTGAAGCCGGCTCCAGTCAGGATGGAGGTGATGCTGGTAGGTACAGTAGGATTTTAGTAAGAGTATGTTAAAGAGGATTTGAAGATTGGGAAGTGTTTGTGTACATATTTAAGGACCTATTGCAGTTTCTTTCCCTTAAAAGAGAGTATTCTATGTAAATACTTTCAATCCGTGGTAGCTATGTTTATGATAACACTTCGGAAGCCTGGTAAATACAAATGGATGGGTGTTTATTATTGTTTGAGGGAGCCATTTATTTAGAGCTTTTAAAATCTTAAATATCAAGTAATTAAGTTAATAGAGCTGGTAGCTTCTTGCTAGTATATACATAGAATGAAAATGGTAATTATCCAAATGGTTGATTAATGTATTTTAATTAGCATTGATGTAAAATAATAGTATGGTTGGTAATGGTGATAGAAAATGTTAATTCTAAATAGTAATATTTCGTACTCTGGGAGGAGTATCCTCCTACACATAGAGGCAGAGAATCCATAAATATTCCAGAGAACAACATGAGTATAAATAAATTAGGAAGGGAAAAAGCTTTCTTTAAAGAAGAATGCCAAGCTAATAAATACAGAATGACAATTGAAAAAATACCCCACAGGAAATAATTGAAGATTATCCATGGATGTTAAGCCACTGTTAATGGGCTTATCTCACAATGATTGGGCAAAAGGCTGTTGTAATAGCATATTCACATGGTCTCCATATCATCTCACAGGTTACTTGAGTTACAAAGAGGAAAGATTGCTTTATAATAAAAGAAGCAGAAATACCATGGCTCTTGTCATAATGCACTAGCCAGCACACAACATCACCTATGTAATATTCTTGCCAAATGTTTAACCCAAATCTAATCATGAGGGGGGAGAACATCAGACTGGTCTACACAAATCCAGCTACTCTGGATTTTAAAATGTTAATGCCATGAAAAACAAGCAGAGGAACCACTAGATTCAAGCAAACCAACTAAATGCATTGTCAGTCTTGATGACATCAGGGTTCTAAAATGACTAAAGGGGCATTTGGGGAACAGTTGGGAATTTGAATGTATAGTATGGATTAAATAGACAATTTTAAATTTCTTGGATGTGATGAAGGTACTGTGGTTATGTTGGAGAAAGTTCTAGAAGATACATGCTATATTGAGGGGAAAGCAATGATGTGCAAGTTTCCAAATAATACATATAATACATAAAAGGTGGGTATGTGTGTTTATAGAGAGCACACATGGCAAAACAAACATCTGTCAAAGGTACACAAAGGGATATAGATGTTCATTGATTTCAACTTCTCATAGCTTTGGAATTGTTTAAAAAACTGATGGGGAGGGGGACAGCTAGGGGTACTCTTATATAAAGCTTTCACAGGTTTCTGAGTATAGTATGCACTGACCAAAGTTAAGCCATGTAATTTTGAAGAAAAGAAATTGCCTTAAGGTGGTTTCTCCTAACTGTTGAAAAGAGTTTACAGAAAATTTTGAAATTAGCCATTTACAGATCATATGGGTTGAATTTTGAAGACTTTTTCCTTGTACAAAAAATCACTAATAGTACAAGGTATTTTATATTTGGTTTAGAAATCTGGTTGAAGAATGGGTTTAGACAGGGTATGTGAATTCATATGTAAAATTTTCAATTCTGCACATACACATTTTCATTGGAGAATGGTTCATATAATACATCTCCTTTTCAAAAAAGTAAACTCTTAATTTAGACTCATTTCTCTTTAGGGGACATTTTAATCCATTTTTGTTTTTGCAACTGAGATCAGCCTTTGTCTTCTTCAAAAGAATGCTTTCTTCTTAGTTTGCCATTATGGAAAAATGCACCCTGAAGGATATTACTGAGCAGTGAGCACAATTTTCAAGTAGATCTTGAATGACCTTAAAGATCTTTCAGTGAATGACCTTAAAGATCTTTCAGTGATTGAATTACAAAAGCACTACTTTTGTTAATTTGCTCATATACTTCTATAAGTAACCTCTAATTTGGCCAGATGAGAGAAGTTTGGGATGAGGTTTTCTTAATTTGAATTATCATTTTGATATTCTAGATATATGGTGTCTCCTGTCTGTTTTCATGGATGCTTTTTATTAATCTTTAGGTTATCAAGAGAAACATGGAATTTCAAGTATTAAAAACTTAATTCTGAATCTTGGGTCATCAATTTATAAATTATTTTTTGAAACATGGAATTTCAAGTATTCTAATTCTGAATTTTGGGTTACCAGTTTATAAATTTTTTTAAAGATTTTTTTGAGAGTGAGAGCAAGCCTGGGTGGGGGGAGGGGCAGAGGGCGAGGGAGAAGCAGACTCCCCACTGTGCAGGGAGCCTGATGTGGGGCTTGATCCCAGGACTCTGAGATCATGACCTGAGCCGAAGGCAGACGCTTAACTGACTGAGCCACCCAGGTGCCCCTATAAATTATTTTAGGGCTAGTTTGTTCTTACATGTAATGAAAGTACTAACTTGAGGTTATTAACATACCTAACATGATTTCTGATACTAGTTTTGCAAGTATTTTGAGCAAATCAAAAATATATACATGTTGGTATTTGCTAAGATAATTTATTCAACAAATAATTGAAGGCTGTAAGCTTTGGACATTAGAAATACAAAGGTGAGTAAAACAGGCACAGTCCTTGCTCTCAGAGCTTCTTTTTTTGCACTGATTTGATCAAGAACTATGAGTCAAAGCTCAAACTTTATTTAGAAATGTAAAGCTGAAAATTGATAGATTCATGTTCACAGGCTACCACCCCCATTCTAATTTCCATCCCCTGCCCCGCCCCTCACACACACAGATAATGGTGTCTCAGTTTAGGATTCTGAAAACTTTCCCTCAAACAAAAATACATTATAGTTTAATTATGTAATTATGGAAACAGCAGGCTTTCCTGACATTTAAAAAATGGGTGAAGATATTCCAAGTATAAAATAATTTACATTATTAGTAATGAAATTTTTAAATACCTTAGGGACCTTTTTGCATTGTTGGGTATTGATACTTTCACCAAAGAGGAATACTAGGTTATTTTAATTTTTAGAGAAGTAGTATATATGGCAGATAGATGGAGGAAAACGAATTTTTAAAATACCCATTTTGGCAAGCATTCTTTTATAAAATCCATGGTTTTCATGGAAGGAAAATTAACAAATTACTGCACAAGTAAGCCAGCATATAGCCTGGAAAGGAGTGTTCATGCAGAGGAAAGAGTGCAAAGGTCTTGCAGAGGGAGCCATTTTCCCATGGAGGAACAGTACAAAGGCCAGTATGGCTGAAATAGAGGAACCCAAGTGGGTGGTTAGATCAAGGGCTAGATTAGGTAAGGCTGTGTAAGATAATTGTAAGTCTTTGGTTTTTATATGAGTGAGATGGGTAGTCCTTGCAGGCTTTTGAGTGTCAGGCTCTCACTTAAAGTTCTGAAAGAATCTATAATTGATGTGTGGAGAGCAAACTCTAAGAGGGCAACAGTATGAGAAAAACTCTGATGGCTATTGAAAATAATCCAGAGGCAAGAGTTAATGGTCGATTGGATCAGGGTGGCAATAGCTAGCTAGCTATGGAGAACACTGGATATGTTTACATTGCCAAAGGATTCCTGGAGCCAGGTAAAGACATACATATTCAAGAAGGAATCCTATCTAGGAGGCATCTGGCTGGCTTATGATAGAGCATGCAACTCTTGATCTCAGTGTTGTAAGTTGGAGCCTCACATTGGGTGTAGAGATTACTTAAAAATAAAATCTTAAAAAAAAAAAGGAGGGGGGAGGGAATGCTATCCAGAGGAGGTAATTCTTATCTTAGCTAGTCTGAAGATCCTTAGGCACAAATTCCTTAAGGGACATTGACTATTTTGATTCTACTTTTCGGATTTTCACTTAAGGATGGAGTTAGAAAGAGAGGTTTATATTCTTCATTCTTAGTCCATTTTTCTATACTGATAAGTCTTAAAACAAGATTATGTGATTGGAGACAATAAGGAGACTATCCTGTTCCAAAGCTGGGCTTCAGGGTGACAGTTATTAAGAGAGTTCTGTTTTGAATATCTTTGAAGTACAGTATAAAAGAGTAGTTTCATGTGGTCTCCATGCACTATTAAATGAAGTATGAAGACATTTCGGTTTCAGACTACACTGTAGAGATTTTTATCTAGCTATTTATAATAAGCTATTCTATCATAATGCTCATAAGATATAATAAATTTATTTTCTGGGGTTATTTTTTATTCTAATAAGAGACAGATTTTCATTACCATCATTACATCAAAATCACTTTTCAATTGTATTAGGTACTTCACATGATTTCAAGTATGGCCTGATGCCTGGCCCTTCAAGTGATTTTAAGTATGGATTGCTACCAGGTACTTCAAATGATTTCAAGTATGGATTGCTACCAGGTGCTTCAAATGATTTCAAGTATGGATTATTGCCTGAATCTTGGCCAAAACAAGAAACTTGGGAAAATGGCAAGTATTAGTCAACTGAATTCTACAGAAATTTTAAAATGATTTTTCACAGTTAAAAGCTTCCATGTTCTGGGTTTTAAAAAAATTAAGATACTGGTAGTCCTATAATAATCCCTATTCCTAGGGATAGACAAGCTTTTGATAGCAGGTTTTCTGTTCAGTATATAATTGCTTTGTGTGTGTTTGTTTTGGTTTTTTTTTATTCTCAAAGGTGAATCATCTCTAATCATGAACAAGTTAAAATGCCCTCATTGTAGCTATGTAGCCAAATACAGACGAACACTAAAAAGGCATTTGCTCATTCATACGGGAGTCAGATCATTTAGCTGTGATATTTGTGGAAAACTGTTTACTCGCAGAGAACATGTGAAAAGACATTCCCTGGTAAGTAACTTTAAATGTAACTGATCTTTGAGATAAAATATATGTCAGTGAAGTTTAAGGTATTTTAACACTGTTACCTGAATTTTGGGAAGGTTGATTATTAAATTGCTTTAAACAAATTATGTGATTTATGAACTGAACTTTATACAGAAAAACAAGGGTATCATTCACTCATTATTAAATGGGTGGTTTAATTGAATGGTTGAAATGCATTATTGTCTATACTGTCCTTATATTGGATTTTTCCCCCCTTTAATTAGGTGCATAAAAAGGATAAAAAATACAAATGTATGGTGTGTAAGAAGATCTTCATGTTAGCAGCCAGTGTTGGAATAAGACATGGATCTCGACGCTATGGTGTTTGTGTAGACTGTGCAGATAAATCACAGCCAGGAGGGCAAGAAGGTGTAGATCAGGGACAGGATACAGATTTCCCTCGGGATGAAGAATATGAAGAGAATGAAGTAGGAGAAGCTGATGAAGAGCTGGTTGATGATGGAGAAGATCAGAATGATCCATCTCGATGGGATGAATCAGGAGATGTTTGTATGTCTCTAGATGATTAACTGACCTATACTCCTCAAGGATGCTGCATTTGGACATAATATGAATCGACAATTTGAATTGTTGAACTTGAAGGCTTGCAAAATATGGTACATGCTGGATGGTAGTTATGTTGCTGTGAAAACTGTAGGGTCAAAAAGCCTTATAGCAAAAAAAAAATTTTTTTTATATTTGCACAGGACTGTACAGCAAACAACCTTGTGGTTGGATTACATGGAGTCCCCACATCTTCAGTCAGTTATCAAAGTAAAAGTATTTTTTATTTATAGGATATACAGTAACTACTTGGGTCCTACGAATATATTGTACCTATCCTTAAAGAGCTTACGTTCATGTGCCACTTTAACATGAATGAAGAAAATCCATTTTTAAGACTACAGTGACAGCTGACCCAATTACCCTGTCCATCAAACCACTCAGGCTAGTTTGTACTAGTAGAGTTTTGTTTCTATTTTTATTTTTATTAATTTTATTTTTTTTAATACAGATTTTCAGTGAGGGGCCTTTTCAACCCCATTGGTTCTACTTTTCTGTATTTTTCCATTTTAATTTGCTTCATAACTTAAACCAAGTCTCTTCTAGTCTTAGATATTATTTCTCAATTTTGTGCTGATGGGCATGTTTATAAGAACTGGAGAGGTAATTTATTGGAATGAACTGACTTCCTCCATTCCCCCTTTCCTTTTTGACATGAATTTTACTACTTCACAAATGAAGAAATGATGTTGCAAAGTTAACGTGACGAAGTTGACAAATACCACTAAAATGATTATGATTTAGAAGTAACTTTCTCCTGCTGCTCTAATCTGATAAATGGTTATTACATGACGTTTTCTGACATGGTATTCGGTTTTGGGTATCTGTTACTTTGGCACTATTCTTGTTTGCCTCTTTATTTTTGCCAGTGTACTATACCTCAGTCCTATTTGAAAAGACAGAAATCTAATCAAAAGAAAAGTCATAGAAACAATAAGTAAAATGATTTGTTTCCTAATTTGACCTCCATGTCCAGTTTGGTTAGCTTGTTATGCGATATAAGTGAAATATCAGGTTTTTACTCCTGTGCCCTTTTTATCATTAAAAAAAACACAAAAAGTGCATTCTCTTTTGTTTGATACTTACTGGGATATTGAGCGTTTTGAAATTATGATAATTATTTTTTCAATTCCTCAACATTTTACTACATCTTCATATTTAGTCTTTCTGGTAGTCACCATGATTCAACAGTCTGCAAAAATCTTACAAATAAAATATTGAGAGGCTTTACAATTATTCTGTTAACTAAATTCTTCAAGGTACAAGGGGTGATATATTAAATTGAAATTGTCAGATTTATTTAGTCTGACAGATGAATTAGCTGATAAACTCACAGCAGCATTTCACATAATTAATATTAACATGCATGTCATTTATCAGGAACATATTGTATATTATATAAGATTGAGGGATATCATATTTTCAGCTTTCTTTTAAATAGAAATTGAGTATATTTTCCTATTTTATATCAGGTCACTAAATTATGCTATTTGTGTGGAAAAAATTGCTAAGTACACTTTGACAGACATAATCCTTTGGTGCTCCATCTGATCAAAGTTGAAAGGTTGATTTTTTTTTTTTTTTTTTTAAAGAGACAAGCTTTCTCATTGTCTCCAATTTCGGTAGTATAATGGTTTAATGTTAGACATTGATGTTTCTGCTTGGATAAATCAAAGATAAAAAGTACAGTTACATGGTTAGATACATATTTTGTCATCTAAACTTTATTGTAGTTTCTACATAACTGTAAAACTGACATGAATAGTTTGGTTTGATTTTTGTTTAAGACTGAAGAGTACATCTTATTTCTCAGTGTTCTAGACAAATGAGTATAATGTAATTCTGGTGGGGTCCAAAGTAGACGTTAGTTGGGCAAAGATACTATGAATGAAAAAGTATTTTAAACGTAAAATGTTCTGCTTTGTGAATATGTAAGTATAGTATAAAGATTTCTTTCATCCCATTTATCCCCCTCCTTTAAAATAAACCATAGTTTACAATTGGTAGATCTGTCTATATATAAATATATATTAAAGAGAAAAGATATATATCTGAAAATCACCTAAATCTGCTTTATTAGACTACAGTTCACTTATTGCATAGAAACTGGACTTGGCTTTACATTCTTATGTACTTTTACTTTTCCTCAAGATATGAACTTACTCTCTTTAAACTGAATTTTCTTTTACTACTTAAATCATTTATGTATATCTGGTAAATTATGACCAAATTTTTGTTAGATTGCATACAGTAAATTGAAATACACACTTGGTACACTACGGGATTGTTGTGCTTTTGTTTGGTTTTAGTTGGAAACAAGGTTTGATGTAGATGGCTTGTTACTGTTAATTTAAAATATTCTATAATTGTCCATTACCTTTTATGTTGTATTGTGACAGATTTGGCTATATTTTTAGTCAACTGAAATATGATACTTTAAAAGTTTGTGTTTAGAAAGGTAATCCAAAGGAATGTTTATACTCTTGAATATATTAGCCTCAGCCTATATAAAAATTTCTTCTTTAAAGTAAACATTTTACCAGAAACAGAATTGACAGATTTTTCTACTTGCTGACTGCCTAACTTATTTGTTTCATGATCTCGAGGGACTGCCTTTTCCCTTCTAGGTCTTTTTTTAAAAAATAGTTTTAGTACTAAGGTATACTACTGGACGTTTCTATTTTTTTTTTTTTAAGTATATTCTTTTTCTGACTTACAGTACAATTTCAGGAAGTTGATAGATACTAAGAACTTATGATTGGTCTCAGAGGTGACAATGGAATACTCATAATTTTGTCTGTGGAGCCCTGGCAGAATTATGTGTTACACATTTGCTGAATTTTTCTCTTGTAACTTATATTTTAAATGAAACATATTTTAGAGCTGTAATTTTAATGAAGAGGAAAAATATAAACTGTTTCTTTCCTATTCACTCTAGTAACAGACCCTCTCCTATAAATTAAGATCATGTATTCTTTCTTAGGGTTCTCAGAGACAGTTACTTCCATATGGTCCCTGCTTTGTCATTGTTCCTGGCCCTCATTTTTCATATTCACTAGATATGTTGCTAATTTTAGTGCCCTAGCAATTAAGAGCTTAAAAAAACTGTAGGAAGGGGAAACTGAACACTAATAAATAGCTTTGAAATTTGGGGGGAAAACACTAGCTGGTTTTGGTAGAGCCATCCTGATGGAGAAGAGGGAGATAGAATGAGTGAATTCACGTAAAGTGCTTCCAACACTGGTACATAATAGAGGCCTAATACATCTTAGTTTAATAATAGATGCAAAACCAAGAGGAAAGGGGGAGAAAACAGAAAATGAAAGGATCAGGGTTGGGAAATCTATAGTCATACAATAAAGTGTAAAAGGCCTGAAGATGACAGGGGAAAGTGTGATGGAAGAGGAGTTTTAAAAAAAGTCATAAATTTTAAAACTTTGGTAAGCTTTATGTATATTTTTAGGATTTTGTCAACATAGAGTTTATTTTTCTGAATAATGATTCCAAAAGCTAACTTTTTTTTTTTTTTTTAGTGCCTACATGTGCCATTGAGCTTTACATTATTTTCTCTAATTCCCAATAAGGTAGGTGCTATTGTCTCCATTTTATAGAAGAGAAAGGCTCCAAGAAATTTGCACAATATAACTTGCCCGATATAACACAGCTACTAAGTGGTAGAGCTGGGTTTTGACCAGATTTGATTTTGAATGAAGCCCATCCTCTTTTTAGGGGGCTCTATTAACTGCCTCATTAAACAACTTTTGTAGAGTTTCAGGGCTTTAAAGGAGTTTGTATGGAGACCTATTTTCCCTGTAAACCATCTATGTTAGGAATTTGAGTGTCTAATCTTTCCTTCCCCAAATACCCTTATCACTCTTTTCCTCCTAATAAAGCAGTTTTGTCACCTGGCTAGAAATAAGATACCTGACCTCAGTGTAGCACATGCTATTAATTGGCTGTGGCATTTTTTTTTTTTAAAGGATGGTTTTAAAGTGAAGAACTAGACGTGAACCCCAGTTTTTGTGCCGTTCAGTCACCCAGATCCTTAAACTTAACTATGGTACATAATATATGTGCTTAGAACTAACAGGTGTTTTTTCGTAGTCACTTTTAGGATTTAAAGTGGAAAATTTTTTTCCTGCTGTATCCCTGCTTTCAAGTGAAGTTGAACCGTTCTAGATAGATGAAAATGTGTTAGGGATAAGCACACTTTAATAGATGTTTTCTAGCCCTGAATTTTAGGACATTGGGTACTTAATTTGGAGTACACTGGCTATTGAGAACAAAATTTTGGGTTGAGGAGAGAGGGATGGTTGAGGCCATTATGAAATGGGAGAATCGGCATTTTAAACACTGTAAACATAAAAGAACGCTTTCTTCTGCCTGCTGTTTGTAAAAGCTCTTTGGGAAGATCTTTTACGAAGACCAATTTTTTTAAATGTAATTTACCTACCTAGTATAAGTGTCCTAAGACATGTATGTAAACTTCCACAACTGTTTTGTCTGTGTATTTAGAAAATACACAAGAATCTTTATCAAACCTAAAAATATAAACTTGTGAGCACTAAACTTGCTTCTGGCTTTGTGAATTTTGTTGACTCTGACATTTAATTCAGATTTCTTTGCATTAAAAGTGTACTAATTTAGACTAATTGGGGTAGGGGAACATCTTTGTAAACTTTGACTTATGTATAATTCAGATACCTTTGTACTTAAGGTTTACAAGTTTGAATTACAGAATGACTCAAACTACCTCCTAGTGATGCTTGGAGAGCTGTTTTAATAGATAACAGTGATTTGTAATCAGCATTTCATCTATTCATCTTTATTACTTGTGGGAATTCTCTATAGGTTTTAGAAAACATTAAGATATTTCCCCTCTAATTTACATGTGTGCATAATTTTGGAAGTGGTTTGAAAAGCAAAGGTAAACTACTTCATCCCATATTTACTGCATATTAGCAGACTAATGAATTATAAGTAAATACATGTTTCAAGTCTTTGAAACTTTAATAATACAGAGAAAACATACTTACTTGGGTTTTGTAAGTAATAGAACAAAGGAAATCGTACAAATGACTAGATACTTTCCAAAGGAAATGAGAGTTTTGTTTGGAGAAGGCTGCCCATGTAACACATAGGCCTGGTGTCTTAAAATTGTAAAAGAGCTGTGGCAGAATAATTAGGTATACTGTATGGTTTTGAGAGGTTAAGACTGGGACCACTTGGCTCAAGATTAAAAAGCAGCTTTTAATAATTACCAAAAGATTAAATGTGATTGCTTCAGAAAGAACGAACGAAATATTCTAGTGTTTGAGATGTTCTAGAGAAAGTGAAAGATTACCTGACAAAGGTAATATTGGCTAAGGTAATAGTGACTAAGGTAATATTTTGGCTAAGGTAATATTGACCAAACATTTCTGTCTATAGGTGTTTTTTTGTTTTGTTTCATTTTTTGCTTAGAAGCTTTTGGACCATTGTAGTTAACCAGCTTTTTGTTTTGCTTAGCAAAAACATTGATAAAGTCATGCATAAATATCTCATGACACCAAAAAGGACTCAGTGGACATTTAGAAATCATGCTTAACTGTATAGAAGAAAGTGCTGTTTGAGCTTTTTTCTTTTTCACTTTGCAAATCATCACGGACCAGTATTTGGAAGCTGGTGTAGGAAATTAAATTACTGGATCCATGGTTCGATGAGAAAATTAAAGGTCCTTCGGATCATAGTCTTTGTTGTAAACTTTTCTGAATTTTGAACTAAAGAAGGAAATAAATGAACCACAAGAAATCTATACAGTTGAATTAAAGTGAATAAAAAACAGGCTGGCTGACTGCATGGTGCCTTTACATGCTGATGATACTACCTTCTGCCTGCCGGCCAGGTAACTTCTTTTTTCCAACACAACCAAAGTTTGGCAATAAGAAATTACTAATCTTCCAAGCATAATTAAGTATGTTTTAGAATAGTAGTGAAAGATAAGCAAAAGACAATCTTCTTGGCACACGTCTCAACAGTCAACTCAGTAGGAAAACACAAAATATTGCAAGATAATTGTAGAATGTTTCACATTAAGATTTTGAGGGAGAAAAAGAACTGATTCCCAGAGAGGTTACAATGATTTTCAGTCCGTTTTGGGATCCAGGACTTCTGAACTTCATTTCAGTATTTTACCTGTATCTAAAACTCGTTGGATAAGTGATTTAAGATTTGGGAAAACTGAAATTAGGGACTACAAAGTATAGTCAGGTGCAATTCCTGGCACAAATCTGAGCTCAAAGTTGTTTACTAAGTGATGATTAAAAGATGTCAGCAACTTTTTTAGGATTTTGCTTGCTAGTATCTAATGGCATATAGTTAACAAGCTAATTGGGTTTACAAGCAGTTTGTGTTGCCAAGCACAGGGTTATGTGGGATCCCTTGGGACTTTTCCCCACTACACCCCTAGGTGACCATATCTGAAGACCTAATGACCAAACCCAAGCTATAACAAATATGACTACAGAAATCTCAATGCAAGTAGCCTTTGGGTTTTTTTAACCTACACCATCTACTTAACTTGGAATACTGACAAGCTTAAGTATTAGCCATTTGCTGCAAAATACTTGTTTGAAAATAATGGCTGCCTTGTCACCACTAAAATCTTAAGTGTCTAATATTCAGTGTATATAAGGAGGATGTGAAAACCTAGAGAAAACCCTATTGGAGTTTATACCTTGGTGGAGAGTGCAACAATGCATCAGTAAAGATCATTTAGATCTGTCGCTAATAATGATTTTTGTATTTGTTAGAGAGGCATGTTGAGTGGGCATTTATACCATATGAAAGACAAATGTGTGTTCGTGTGGAAGATGGAGCTTAGTACTTACGTCACCCTCACCTTCTTCCCTGTTCTTGCTAAAACCTGGATCCCTAAACTGGGATGTTGGCATTCACATAGACAATGTGGGTAAAGTCTCCGAAGTACATTTTACCACAGTAATTTTTCAAGTAATTGTCACCTAAAGCATTAAATCAGTGAGGTCATTCCAAAGAAGGGTAAGTCTACGGACTGAGTCCTTGTCCACCAAGAGTACTAGTCCAGGGAATTACCGTCACCCAAGGCAATGGAGATTTGAAACAGTTTTTTATGCATTGGTATGGATTTTCTTTTATTGGTAGTCTTAAATTTGCCTCCTTTTAGGATTTTGTCATTTCATAGACTTAAAAAATGTTTGTTAGAATCCTACATTAGATTTCAGGCAGTTTTTGGGAGGCATTCTAAACTTTGGCCCTTACTTGTGCCTTCTGAAGGCAGCTGACTCTTAATTGGCACCCCGTCTATTTTCTGGCCCTTCTTTGTTCCTACTGGTGACTTATTCTGTACTCAAAATGTGAGCTCCCCTTTTAGCCTATGGACTCCTCTCTTTGGTTATATATGTATTCAACAGATAAATATCGAAGACTCATTTGTGAGAAAATGGTTACCTGTGATGGATAATGACTTCACATTCTATTCTGTTCTCAATTATTACAAGCCATTTGCCAAGGAAAGAGATTCAAAATTAAGCAAGCAGGGAACAAATAGGCCCTTCATTTCAGTGGTTTTGAAAAGCAGGAATGATTGGGAATTGTGGATGGATAGGATAACTAAAAATATAAAATGGCACAGATTAAGAAAATGCATACACGGCACTTTGCATTGTCTCCAACATAATAGAAGGAGAAAATGCTTTTACTTTGAAAATATTTGCATGGACCTTATACAGCAAACGAAAATGTTTATATCCGCTATTTATCTTTTTCTGGGATAGGAATATATTACTTTCTAGGTGCCTCCTAGTTCTATAGGACAAGAACTATATTGGACAAGTGTGTAAGATTAGACGAGCTCTTCAGAAGATTCATTTAGGTACTCAGGGAAACTGACACCTTAACAGAGTCTACCTCCTATTTGGAGGTGGAGGGGGATAATGAAGTTACTCGGACCTAGAGTTGTTTTCCTATCCAGTAAAGCAGTTCAGTACAATTGCAAGCCCTTGGGGTTAATGTTCAGTCCACTTATTTTTGGCCTTAGGGAAAGAACATCACCTTTTCTCAAAGGATGAAATCACAAGCTTCTATAGTCCCCCCCCCCCCACTCCAAGTTAATTAGTAAGGAAAGTAATAGCCTAAGTATCAGACTCCATTTTGATGCGCCTTTTTTTCTTTAGCATAGTATATTTACACCTAAGTCTCAACATCAAATATCTAATCAGTGTTCAAAAGTCCAATCTTACTCACTTCGCACATGTTTGCCTTGTATTTTACAGTTTGCGTTTTGGTCAGGATTCTAACTGTAGGAGTCAGCAAGCTTTTTCCTTATAGGGCCAGATAGTAAATATTTTTGGCTTTGTGGGCCATAAGGTCTCCATTACAACTAGTCAACTTTGCTGTTGTATCATGAAAGCAGCCATAGACAGTATGTAAATGAACAATGTGGCTGTGTTCTGATAAAGCTTTACTTCCAAGATTAGGCACCAGGCTGCACTTTGCTGACCCCTGATCTGTAAGTTCTCACTCCACTCCACATGTATTCATTCTCTCTCACTCTCGCTTACTCTCTCTGTCCTTGCAATATATACATTAAAGAATGATGTGCCTTCTTAATTATTTTCTTTCCAGAATTACAGACCTGGAGTAGCAACAAGATGTAACACTTTGGTGGCACCATTTTAGCTGAGAAGGATAAAAACCTTACCATCTTGGCTCTGATTAGACAGTAAGACCTGTTTAGGAACTCAGTTAAATACCATATCCCGGTACAGAGGTGTCCTCCCCCAGCCCCATTCCCTGGTTCCTAAATAAGAGAATTAAAGAATACATCCAATTCAGAAATACATTCAGTGTTTAATAAGAGGAAATGCCACTTGCTGATAAAAATACATACTTTTCTAATCTAGACCCTTTTATTGCCACTTTATCCCATGTTAAAAGATTATTTTACATCAGTCCTCAACCTTAATCATGTTCTACAATATTGACTTTCCATAACCTTTAGAATGTAAACTATTTGGGAGTCTTCAATATCTCCATTCATAAAAGATGTCAGTAAATTAGATTTGTCAGTCATCTTGGACATAGCTTGAAAATGCTAAGCTTGTGAGTAAATGAGCCAAAGAATCTGACCTGAAAAATACTTTCCATCAAGCCCTTGAGGAAATATTCCCAAGACTAAAGACTACTAAACTGAACCGGAAATCTGTCATTGTTTCAGACACTAATTCCCCATTGTAAGCCCTACTGAGGATACCCTTGTGGTCTTGTGTTCCTCAGTTTCCTGCAAATAGTAGGGTTTTACTAAATACATGTCAAATGAACCAAGTATTGAACACAACTCTTCATAGTCAAAATTTCTATTTAAAAGTTTCAGGGGCACCTGGGTGGCTCAGTTAAGCGTCTGCCTTCAGCTCAGGTCATGGTCCAGGGGTCCTGGGACTGCTCTGAGTTCTAGCTCCTTGCTCAGCACAGAATCTGCTTCTCCCTCTCCCTCTGCCCCTCCCCCTGCTTGTGCGCAGCCTCTCTCTCTCTCATAAAATCTTTAAAAAAAAGTTTCAACGTTGACTTAAAATAGTTTCAAGAATTTTTTCTTATTATTAAGGCCCAAGTTAATCAGAACAGAGGTCTGATTCTAAGGAATTTAGAAAAAGTTTTGTCGCTCTTCTAGTAAGATACTATCCCATCAGGAGCATCAGATATATTCGGGAAGGACATATGATACAACTCTGAGAAGAACATAGTCACTTAAGAATGCAGCAGGGTTACTGTCTGGGCAGTCCATTCACTCAACCCACTGCAATCTCGACTGCAACTTCAGTATTTGAAACTATCCTCATAAGGGCCACTAATGACTAGTTGCAAAATCCTCATCTCTGCAGCGTTTCGTTCTGTTAATGACTAATTTCCTTCATACAACTCTCTTCTTACTTGGCCCTGTAAGTATTGGTATTGCCTTAATTCTATGCCGGGCACTCACCCAGTGTTCTTTCCCTTGGTGTTCTTATTCAGCCCAAATGATCACAATGACAAGCCTTGGGGACTCTCACCACTGACCTCTGTTCAGAGTTTACAAATACTTGTTTAAATGACACCATGCATTGTTGTTTGAAACACAAAGGACTTTCACTCAAATCCTAATTTGGGTCACCGTTCTTTAATTTCTCTTGGATGACCTCAAGAGTCTATTTAGATTTACATTCTACTATATGGGGTCTTACCATACCATACTACTGCATAGCAAAGTCACCTTAATTAAAACTATAATCTGGTTTCTCTGGAGATACTTAATGCAAATAATCAGGTTAACACTTTATTTGGTGAGGTGTGTATCTAGCTATCGTATCAACATGTATGTATCTCTGTTAATTATAGGGATCAATAGAATCTGTGAACTGAAGTAACCTTAGAAACAACTACTCTACACATGTTTCCCCGGCCTCTGCTTGATTTCATTCCATAAATGTTCATCTCTAGCTCATTACCTCACATTGCAGGTCCTATTAGCTTGAGATGCTTCTCTATTCTCTAAACTGAGTCGAGTTGAAATCCGATTATTCATCTCTTAATGCCACACAGATTCTCATCCTTCCATGTAATAGTCTACATAACAGTGGAAATTGGAAGGGGGGAGGGGTGAGTATACTATATTTGAGGAGTACTTAGGGACTTAAAATTTTTCCATTCCTAGGGGCGCCTCGGGGGCTCACTCGGTTGAGCCTCCCAACTCCTGATTCCCGCTGGGGTCCTGATCTGAGGGTCGTGGGATTGAGCCCCACATAGGGCTCTGTGCCAAGTCTGCTTGTCCCTCCCTCCCCACCCCTGCTCACTCTCTCTCAAATAAGTAAAATCTTTAAAAAATTCTTTTCCATTCCTAGAAAACAATATTGTATGTCTTCAGTCCTGTAAATATAGTATCAGAAACCCATACTGTTCACCCTTTTCCAGTTTAATGTCTCACTCTTAAGGCTAAGAATTAAATAATATAAAAAACCAAAAAGAGATTTTAAAGAAAAGCATCCAAAAATATTTCTTATAAAGTAGAATATTAATTTGCTGGCACTGGTATAGAACATTTAATGTAACATTAAACTTGCTTCTCCAGGGTAAGATTAAGTTTGCAGCTTGATATAAGAATTTAAATGTTGCTTAATCCTAGGCTTTTAAGAATTTCATAATTAACTGATTTTAAATGCAGTATAATTTTAATATGTGTAAATTTAATGATTCAACTCCCTTTAGAAAATGTATTACAAGGAAGATGAGGGTTACTTTTTCCTTTAATTGCATTTTAGATCATAGTCTAAAAGAGGTGAGAAATTTTTCATTTTTATTAAATTCTTATAAAACTTCAGGTCCCTCTGGCCCAGACTACTCCTCTCCTTAAGCAACAGGATAGATTTATAATTATGGCTGCTTTAATTTTTATACTTATTTTGAAAAAATTTATGAGGACAGTCCTAGTGCATTTATGTCACGAAGATGGAAGAATGGGACTATTGTCTTTATTAGGGTAGCCATTAAGTCTTAAAAATTGCTGAATGCTCCCTAGCATAATATTTTTTCTCAATGTGTGCACAACTTTAAAAATATGAATCAGGGGCGCCTGGGTGGCTCAGTTGGTTAAGCGACTGCCTTCGGCTCAGGTCATGGTCCTGGAGTCCCGGGATCGAGTCCCACATCAGGCTCCCTGCTCAGCAGGGAGTCTGCTTCTCCCTCTGACCCTCCTCCCTCTCATGCTCTCTGTCTCTCGTTCTCTCTCTCTCAAATAAATAAAATCTTAAAAAAAAAAAATATATGAATCAGGAAATTCCATAAAAAATTACCAAAAACACATTTTGTGAAGTTTATCACGTTACCCCATGCTGTTTGAAAGTTACATCATATCCTTCATCTTTGTCTCAGCAAAAATCCTAGATTTGAGAATCCGAGGACATTTTGCCTACGTGTAGGTGATGAATGTCATTGCCATTTTCAGCCATTTATGGATATGTTTTCACTCTTTAAGCATTTATCACTCACTGACATGCCAATTTGTTACAACTTTTAGGTTTAATGTAAGCACTTTATAGTATTACTGTGACTCTAATCTAGACCTCCGAATGGCCATTTTGGGGAAACTGAGCATAAATGATGCAGGCGTAGTATTTTCCACAAGCGAAAAATAAAATTGAGTTAGCTTGTTTTGCACTGTAAAAGTCTGTTTTCTGCAAAAGGAAGTGACTTGAAAAATCTGATTTGAGAATTTTCCCAATATATCATACTGTCATTAATGCCCTGCTTTTTAATAGAATCTTTTTTTCTTATATTCTCACCTTTATTAACATAATTCATTGTTGAAGACGATCAATAAGACAACTGCATTTTGTATATCTTAAAAAACAGTGTCAGTTTTATTTTTTAGCCACAGGTACAAACAGAAAGCCAAACTTAAGCGTGACAGTAAAGCAGAGTCTTAAGCAACTGAAACTAAAGATTAATGTGCTATATAATTGCATTCCATTGTAATAATTGAAGTATGTTTAAAGTATTTTCATTGTGGGATGAAAAATGAGAATATGGTATATATTTAAGCCCTTTAATATTTTAGTTTCAGAGTTGGAAGCTTTCCGAGGCTTCTAAGAAGTAAAGCTGTAACTCATTTCTGTGGCTCTCTCATTCGTAGACATTGGAGAAGGGACTTACATAAGCCTCACGAGGTATTGGAAAGAGAATTCCTCAAGCAAAAGTTTCATGATTTGTAGATGAGATTTAGACAGTTTTCAGAATAAACGATTGAGTTTCATGTGAATTTTACATGTTTGAGCAGGTAAATTTGGTGAGTAATTAAAGAATGTTTTCCTTTAATGTGTCCATTTGGTATTTGAGATCATTATTATCAGATCAGATACATTTCTTTAGCTCTATTAGAGACCCTTTGTTTTTTCTTTACAGTGATCCAAATTACCAGATATACAGTGACTAATTAGCATGAACTCTTCAAATATGTCAAGGCATTTCTATTTTAAAATCCATCCTTAAAGAGAAAATATACTTTGTAGGATAATTGCTAGTAACAATATTCATTCTGTAAATAAATAATATAGTAAAATTATTTATAATGTGAATTTTCAAAGTGAATGCGTTGTTTAAACATTTATTTTCCCTTTCTGCATTTGTGCGTAACGGGCAGTCCCCCATTCTCTACCCTCATCTCTGAGTTCCCTACTTTAGCTCCTTGTTTACCTTCATCTGATCTTTGGCTAACTTCTTTCAACTATATCCAGCTATGTTTTAGATATAAGTACAAAGCTAAGGATCTACTTCATCTTCAAACGAACCTGAAGTGAATTTTAATCTTATTTGCCAAAAATAGTGTCAATTAAAACTTTTTATTCTAATGGTAACCATGTAAATTTACTGCCTAGTGTGTTTCTCTCTACCTTAAATTTGACCATTTTGCCCTGACTATGACCTTCCTTAGTTAAGCCTAACTGGCTGACAAATGCAGAGCAAACCTCAAAAGACAAGCATTGTTTTCACTTCTAAATAACCTTCTTCAGGGATTTTCAAACTGTGCTCTAGGATTGTAGGGGTTCTTTGAAGATGCCTCTCTGGGTGTGGGGCTAGCTGGTGTAGAGTAGGTGGGGCCCTGGGCCTTCAGCCAACCCTCTACAACAGCTTCACTTTTATCTGATTCCTTATGCTTTCAAGGCCTAGTGTTTTTAAAAAAAAATTTGTAACTGCCAACTTAATCTTAAAATATTCATGGATAATAATAGTAATAGTAGCTTTTATTTATAGAGTGCTTATCATATGCCAGACCCTGCTTTAATTATTTTCTAACATTAATCCATTAATCCTTAAAATAACCCGTAAGATTAAGCATTTTATTATCCCTATTTACAAATGAGGAAACTGAGGCTTAAGGATTTTAGCTTGCCCAAGGGGTCACGGCTAACAGGTGACAGACTTTGGACTCAAATCTTGGTGCGCCGATTAACGTCTTAGTTTAAGTCAGGAATGGTAAATGTAAGGTCAGTGTGCCCCCATTCCCCCCCCCCCCCCGCCCACTCTCCCACACTTGAGGCTGACAGGGACAGTGGCTAAAAACCGTATTTCTCACGGATCACCAACACAGCCTTAGAATTCCCCATGAGGTGCTATGGGTAGTCACTCCTGATCCATTGGTGTTGGCACTCAAGACCTATTTACCCGCTGTAAGGTGAGGTATCTGTGACCTCACACTTGTGATTAGAAAAAGTCTCCTCCAAAGTCTAAAAGTGTTGCCAATGGCAGCTTGAATATTGGTAGTTGAAAAACACCAAATTATCTTTGATCCACATGTTAATTTTTCATGATCAACCTATTTACGAACAAATCCCTAATTATATCATCCTCATTTTTACCAACTTCTAATAGAGGATTTTTATTTCTGTATTTATATATTTATAACTTGTATAAATGTGTAAATTGATCATTATAAACACTATATACAATCCTCATAATTAGAACAGTTAGGATTTTTTAAGCTTCTCTTTGAGTGCCTACGGAAATAAAGACCTAAAGTAATTAATATTCTGAGAACTAATGTTTTAAATGTGGGATGGAGGTGGAGGGAGAGGGTGGAGAACTTATGCTTGGGGGTGAGTCTGCCAGTTTCCATATTGTAGAGAATTTAGTGGTTTGAATAACCTTCACTATTTCCACTACCAGCATGCCCAGCCCAGGAATGTCATAGCCACAGGACTGGGTAAATGCCCAAACACTTAAAAAAGGAACACACATACACACCCAACCCCCAGCTGATCTTTCAGTTGGTCTTGCCAGGAGGTAACCAATAGTTCCTGTGCTGTGCCCATTCGTACCAGGGAAAGCTGGGCTCAATTAAAGTTTTTCCCGTTAGGTGCAAGACTTTTTAAATGACTCATAGTAGTTCCTGTGCTCAAGACAGGGTCAAAGAGGCCCAAGGCTATATTTAACTTCTCTCTGAAATTACCTGTCAATCTCAACCAGTTTTTTTCAATACAGTATATATGGAGAATTAGTAGCAAGTAATTTGTAACTTTCAATACACGAAGAAATCTTAAGTCACTTTTTTGTTGTTGTAAACAGGTATTGAAATCCAGATTTTCTTAAATGGATGGAAATTCCTTTTGTGAAATTATTTAACATTCATTCAGCAAACACATTAGTATATTGGAATGATCTTCCTATGACCATTATCATGCAACCCATTAAATTCTTGTTCATAAAATTGTTTGAGTATTATGTCTTAAATGTTCTCTATATGAATAAAATATTTCTTCCTAAAAGCCATTTCTGATGCATTCTCTTTCCAGTTATTTGTAAAAGTAGAAATCGCTGAGCAGTGCTATGGGGAATGAATCAGAGTGACTGGTCCACATGACACCTCGTGCCACCAACTAGGAATTTCTCTGAAGAGAGTTGAAAGAACCACCTTCCGCTGGTGAGGGTGTTGGAAAGTTCTCTGGTTGCAGCATATAGTGAGCTCCACAAGCCTCTTTTCTCCTGGTTTTTGCTTTTGTCAAATGAGAAAATAGAATAGCCGATTGTAAGCTGCCCTATGCGAAGCTGATCAGGGCTTGCTGAAAATGTCAACCAAAGCCAGCGACTCAATCACACGAAAGACTATTAGGATTGGTAGCACACATGAAGTAGAGAAAAGCCAGCTAAAAAGAACTATGTGATTCTAAGATAAGACTTTAGAAATGTAGAAAGAAACAGTATAAATTAAGACTGGAGATGATATCAGGATTATATTAAATGGGGTTTGGTAGCACTTAAGGTTTGGCGAGAAAGGGTTAGTTATGTGTGTTTCAAAAGCTTGCTCTCCTTCATAATTCTAAGTCACTTTATTAAAGCATCTAAGCCTAAACATTAAAAGTTGAAGTTTTGGGTGTGTGTGTGTGTGTGTGTGTGTGTGTGTGTGTGTTTTAAGTAAACAACCACACCTCTGCAGTTATCTGATGCTACCACATACTAACTGCATTAAAAATATTCCACAGAAATAAGTCCTTTTGGATGTTAACTTACAAACATATATATGTATGTATCAATGGCAAATACCCTACTCTAAGTTGAATATAGTTTTTTTTTTCTTAATGATTTAGTAGAATGACTATGATCTAGTCCTAATATCAATACCAAAAGTTCCTTTAACAGCTAAAGTTAAAATACTGTAATATCAGAATAGTCCCATGTGGTGGATTAATAGAAGGCCATCAGTTTTTTGAAAAAAAAAAAAAAAAAAAAAAAAAAAAAACAAAAACAAACAAATAAGAGTTACAGATAAAGTTCTTCCTTAACCCTACTGTTAGAAAAAAAATTCCTTAAAACCTTTCCATAAATTTCTGGCCCATAATTTATTTATTGTATAACTGTCATCAGGATAGTGCTATGATAATAGCACTTGCCATCAAAATACCATTTACAGGGGCGCCTGGGTGGCTCAGTTGGTTAAGCGTCTGCCTTCGGCTCAGGTCATGATCCTGGAGTCCCGGGATCGAGTCCTGCATCGGGCTCCCTGCTCATCAGGGAGTCTCTGCTTCTCCCTCTGATCCTCCCCCCTCTCATATGTTCTCTCTCTCTCAAATAAATAAAATCTTTAAAAAAAATACCATTTACGTGGCAAATAAGCATACAAAGATAATTCAGTGTAACTAGTCAAATATAAATTAAAACATTCTAGAAAATGGATGACGTTATTTTTAAAAATTTTAATACTCTAAATTGGCAAGTATGAGGTTAATTAAGATTATCGGGACTCCTAGAAGAGGCTCTCTGGAAAGCAATTTGGTAATATGTTCAAGAGTCACTAAAAAATGTTTATGCCCCCCAAATGCACTTCTAGAAAACTGTCCCACAGCAGAGATGATTTTTATACAAGGATGTTTTTCAAAGTGTTATTTGTAAGAAAGAAAATAGGGGTGTCTGGCTGGCTCAGTCGGCAGAGCATGCAACTCTTGATCTTGTGGTTGTGAGTTCAAGCCCCATGTTGGGTATAGAGACTACTTAAAAATAAAATCTTAAAAAAAAAAACAACATATTTCCAATCATGTAGGAATAAATAAATTATGGTAGATTCTCATTATATTAGGCACCCATTAATATTTTTAAAGAATATTTGATAATTTAGTGTGTTATCTTTTTTTTAATATTTTTTTTTTAAAGATTTTATTTATTTATTTGAGAGAGAGAGTGAGAGAGAGAGAGAGAGCACAAGAGGGGGGAGCGGGAGAGGGAGAAGCAGACTCCCTGCTGAGCAGGTAGCCCGATGCGGGACTCGATCCTGGGACTCCAGGATCATGACCTGAGCCGAAGGCAGTCGCTTAACCAACTGAGCCACCCAGGCGCCCTTTAGTGTGTTATCTTAATACTAAGATAAAAAGACACAAACTTTAAAAAATACACAAAAAATGATAACTTTTAGGATAATTTATTTTTCATCCCTTACTGTATTTTCCAAATTTTCTTCGATAAACATTTATTTTAATCAGAAAATTGTATGATAAATCATATATAAATCAAAACATTTCTTCTTATTTTAGGAAACAAACATCATTTCCATTTCACAGTTTACGGAAATGGTGCTCTTTGAGTAATTAGCTGGTTGCTTTATTTCATTTTCCAGACAGACATAGCTTTTTTTCTTTTTCCTGATTATAAGGGTAATGATGCTGTTAGTTTAAAAAAACAAACTAACATGAAAATACAGAAAAGTATAAATAAATAAAAGAGAGACATGAAAAATTACCATAATCTCACCACCCAGAAATGGTCATTGTTAGCATTTATTGTTTATTCTTCCAAATAATGTTGATGCATATATGTCTATTTGCAGGGCTGGTTTTCAGGGATATACAGTGATAAATAAGCATATCAGTTATTTACAACTGGCAACCGTTCTCGTGGCTTGGTGTCCATGCCTACTGGTAGCAAAATACGGTAATTATCACCCTTTCGCAATCTATCAGTTGGTTGATCAATCCATTGGCTGGTATTTTTATATTTTAAACGATATGATCATATTATGTGCTCTGTTCTATAATATGCATTTTTTTTCATGTAATCACATAGCAACATCTTTTTATGTTAATAAACAATGTGGGTCTACTTCATCGTTTTAACAACTGCATTAGATTTGATTGTGTGTTTAGAAAGACCTTCTCCACTTCAAGATTATTAAAACAGCCATCTATATTACTTTCCAGCTAAGCTTGTCTTGAGCCCAGTGGTCAGCAAACTTTTTCTGTAAGGGGTCAGATAGTAAATATTTTTGATTTTGGGGGCCATATGGTCTCTATCAAAACTGGCCAACTCTGCCGCTGCGTTGGGAATATAGCCATAGACAGTACTTAGGCAAATGAGCGTGGCTGTGTTCCATTATAATTGTACTTATGCACACCAAAATTTGATTTCATGTAATTGTCACATGCCATGAAAAAATTTTTTCAACTGTTTAAAAATGTAAAACCATTCTCCCTCTTCTTAGCTTGCCAGTCATACAAAAACAAGTGGCCGGTCAGATTTGGGCTGGACTTGCAGACTTCTCTAGCTGAATGCTTCCCTTCAAAGCTTTCGTTTTCTGCCATGAGGCGTATCAGTGTCACACCTAAGTTTCCTGCAGTTAGATGCTAACCTTCTTGTAAAATGTTCTTTGGATGGTACAGAGAATCCCTAAGGAGTGTCACACATTTCCAATCTAAATCCTAAAACCACAAAATTTAGAGGTAGGCTGAACACCTTCATGTCTAGTCTAGAATCACAATGATTTCACTTTTCCAGAAACTGAGCATGTTCATTGAATGCAGGCAGTGGTGTATTTGATAAATTCCATTTCTTTCTTTACTTGTAAAATTTTCCCATTGCTTTTATACTTTCACTGAGACAAAACTGACTCCATATTGAAGACAAAGACCTTACCTTAGTGCAGTCCTGTGGAAGCCACATTCCCAAGCTTCATTATACATGCTTCTTTTTTAGTTTGTACTGTTTAGTATTGTTGTTTTTTTCTTAAATGACTGCCACAAAGGAATACTGAGCATTAATAGTGACCGTGTACTCAGAAATGTTTTGTTTACCAAGTACTCTCCCAAAGTCCTAATATACATTATCTCGTTTAATCATCATATAAACCTTATATAGTAGGTATTTAGGTCCATTTCACAGATTAAAAAACTATGGGTCACGAAGGTAAATAAACTGCCAGCTAGCAAGTGTAGGATCAGAATTTAAAACCTAGATTTGGGAGCCTTTCAAAGGCTGTGAGTGCTCTTGAACAGTGCTAGCCTGCTTCCTTACAATTTATCTGCCCCCCAATTAAGTATAATTTTTGGTATTCAATAAAAACCTTGTTAGAAGTTATTTTGATGTAATTACAAAGGCCTGTTTCTACAAGATCCATATCCCACCCAAAACAAATTACAAATTGGCCAGCATGGTCAGAGGCACAGAATGAATTAAGCTCAACAAATTAATTACATTTAAAAAACCCGCAGTGGAGAGAGGTATGTTTTTCTGTTATACAACACATACAGTTAAAAGAAAAAAACCTTCTAAACATTGTTTTGGGGCGCCTGGGTAGCTTGGTCAGTTAAGCATCTGCCTTCAGCTCAGGTCATGATCCCAGGGTCCTGGCATCGAGTAGCACATCAGGCTCCCTGCTCTGCGGGGAGTCTGCTTCTCCTTCTGTCCCTGCCCCCACTCGTTCTCTCAATCTCTCTCTCAAATAAAGAAATAAAATCTTTAAAGAAAGTTGTTTTGCCGTACAGATTTTTTTAGGTAAATGTATAGACCAGTTTTTTGACATTTTTATTCTCTTTATGGTTTCTGCCTTTGATGTCTTGTATAGAAAGGCCTTCCTCAATTCAAAATCATTAAAATAGCCATGATTTTCCTTTCAATATTTCTCTTAAAGTAAGCAAATCTCCAAACTGTTAGTAAGATTGCTTGGCGATTTATTTAGAAGAAATCCACGTCAGAGGATCTGAGTTTAATACGCTTTCACCTTGGTTTCAGTCTCAGCCAGGTAGATAACAATTTTACTATCACATCCTCTTCTCCATTACCAGTTTTGATATCTGAATTTATCATGTTCAAATCTAACTTTGCTTTATAACAGATTCAGTTACCTTTGAAACTGTGCCTCATGTTTATGAATTGCAGAGAAACCCATGAACTGTGGAAAAGACAGTTCCTACAGATGAATCTCAGATTACTCTCTAAATAGTTATCTCCCATCTTAAATGATCTCTTGGATGGTCTCTTATTAATTTCCCATGACAGATAAAATTAATTCAGAAAGTGCTTGTTGTATAGCTTGTGTGTGTACTTGTGACACTTTGTGGAGAGAAACTAAAATGTCAATCTCCCTAAAGCTCCACTAAATTCTCCATGATAACTTTTTGTTTTGTTTTGTTTCTTCCTGGTTCCACAGAGATGTTCTAGTTCTAGAGACTTCCTCTTCTGCTCAAGGTGAAATACTACTGAGTAGCATGTGAATTTAATTTCACTTACATTTCTTGGTATGTGTTTTTCTGATGAGAAACACAAAGCCATAAGATTGTAAACGTAAGTGAGAAAAAGCGGTATACAGAACTGGCAGAGGGTCCAAATTTTGTGCAAAAGAAAAAAACTATATTATTTACAGAAAAATAAAATCCTGGAAAGATCTTAGCATTTGCAGTGGTTATTCCTGAGTGAAAGGATTATGGACAATTTCATTTTCTTTATAATTTCTTTTGTCATTTCCAAAATTTTAACATGAACATGTATTACTTTTACATTAGAAAATACTTCCTTGGGTCTCCCCTTAAGTGAGGGTAGAATCTGTGACTTGTTTTTATTTTTATTTTTTTTTAAAGATTTTATTTATTTATTTGAGAGAGAGAATGAGATAGAGCATGAGAGGGTCAGAGGGAGAAGCAGACTCCCTACCAAGCAGGGAGCCTGATGTGGGACTCGATCCCGGGACTCCAGGATCATGACCTGAGCCGAAGGCAGTCGCTTAACCAACTGAGCCACCCAGGCGCCCTGTGACTTGTTTTTAATCAATAAAATATGAGAGAGGTGAAAAAAAAAAAAAAAAAAAGAAAAAAAATAGTTGCTTGGGAAAAAAATATAGACCTATTCCCTTTTGCTAAAACATACTGGAATAGATGTTGTTACAGTTATAATAACTTTATTTCTAAGTAAAAACGCAAAAATAAAAATATAGCAAAATATAAAAAATAATTACCAAGACCGTGCTTATTCTATAGCACTGTAGAGAATAAGCTGATGAAGAAAACCCAGAACATGGGGACAGGGTGCAGATGACTGATTGACAAATGGTGGGAAGACATTTAGGTTCTGGAAATTGTTTCACATCTATTTCTCTTCTATTTTCTTTATTTTTTAATTTATTTATTTTTTAAATTTATTTATTTGACAGACAGATAGCGACAGCAGGAACACAAGCAGGGAGACTGAGAGAGGGAGAAGCAGGCCTCCCAAGGAGCACGGAGCCCGATGCGGGGCTCCATCCCAGGACTCTGGGATCATGGCCTGAGCCGAAGGCAGAAGCTTAACGACTGAGCCATTCAGGCACCCCTCTTTTTTTTTTTTAAAGGAACATTTATTAGAATGAGAAAAAATTCTTGAAAACCAAAAGATTTCTGTATTTATTATTTAGAAGACTGAATTAACTCTTTGATTACTAGCACTGGTGATTGTAATTTTACCATTTTGAGGAAATTTATTTATTGAGATAACATATACAGAAAACTGCCCCAAAAGGGTCTCAAAGGAAGCCAGTCAAGACCTAAGAGAATTTTTATTTATTTTTTTAAAAGATTTTATTTATTTATTTGACAGAGACACAGCAAGAGAGAGAACTTTTTAAAAATTCAGATGTTATGTTTCATTTCTTGATCTTGGTAATAGTTACAGGGGTGTTTTCATTTTGTAAACATTCACCAAACTCTATACTTAGAATGTGTGTACTTTTCCGTATGCATTACACTTCAATTAAAAAACACTTTGCTTGAAAAAAAAAAAAAAATTTCACCACAGTTTCTTTTTGCAATGTACCGAGGTAACTCTGGTGTTTGGCTCCCCAGGACATTTCTTTTTATCCCTCCAACTCAGGATGGGGCCAATCAGTGTCCTTTCTTTAACCTGAAGGTAAGGAAATGTTTCCCTCCTCCGTTATGGAATCATGTGAGAAAATGAGTCTTAAGACCTATACAAATAAAAAAGAACAATATTTAGTCTTCATTCGTATTTACCTTGTTGTGATAGCTTGAGTAAACACAAGTGTGGGATATTTTGTTGGTGTATTGTGCATTTGCTACTTCCCAAGAAAAATACATTTCATCATCTCTATTAATAAATGTTTTATTTAAATATTTAAACACCAAGATACCTGATACAAATATGTAAAAGTATATTAAAAATATGAAATTATTAAAAAAGAATTGTATTGATTCATGTATATGTCTCTAAACATTAAACATTTAGTTCTATAACTAAATGTGTAAGAGTGACTTCTTTCATTTCTGGCTTTACTGTACTTTGTATATCTTTCTAGTATCTGCACATCTAACCCTCCATGGATGGGGTCCAAAGTAATTCTGTGTACATATAAATGAATTTTCCCCAAAATCATTAGGAATGCATGCCACAAATAATTTCAAAGAGCATCAGAAATTATTCAGTGCACATAAACCTTAAACTTCTAAATATGAAAAGCCATCATAATAAAAAAATAAAAAGACAAAAAATTTGCAAATTTATGGCAGACAGAAATTTACTGGGGCGCCTGGCTGGCTCAGTCGGTAGAGCAGGCAACTCTTGGTCTCGGGGCTGTGAGCTCGAGCCCCATGCTGGGTGTAGAGATTACTTAAAAATAAAATCTTTTAAAAAATTACTGTTCTGTGGGTATAATGAATTTTTAGAAAACAGGAAAATACACAAACCGAAAAATAGGTATGGGTCACAAACTGGCAATTCACTAAAGAAGAAACAGAAATGGCCAAGGAATGTGTAAAAATACTGCACTTCATTAGTAAGTACAGCACTGCCACAGAGCACGACACTGGGTGCACATCGTTACGTAAACTCTACCCAAATCTTTTGAATTAACTATCCCCTGATATCTAGGATGCTGGGAAATAAGCACTCTCATTTGCTGTCAATGGATGTAAAATGGGGGATGCCTGGGTGGCTCAGCTGGTTAAGCGTCTGCCTTCGGCTCAGGTCATGATCCCAGGGTCCTGGGATCGAGTCCCACATCAGGCTCCTTGCTCGGCGGGGAGTCTGCTTCTCCCTCTCCCTCTGCTGCTCCCCCTGCTTGTGCTCTCTCTCTGACAAATAAATAAAATCTTTTTTTTTTTTTAAGATTTTTATTTTATTTATTTGACAGAGAGAGACACAGCAAGAGAGGGAACACAAGCAGAGGGAGTGGGAGAGGGAGAAGCAGGCCTCCCACGGAGCAGGGAGCCCGATGCGGGGCTCGATCCCAGGACACTGGGATCATGACCTGAGCCGAAGGCAGATGCTTAACGACTTGGCCACCCAGGTGCCTCTAAATAAAATCTTTAAAAAAAAAAAAATGTATGTAAAATGCTGGAAACTGTCAGGAAGGCAATTTGATCATATGTCTCGAATTCCTACTTTTGACCAAGGGATGCAGCTTGTAGGAATCTCTTCTAAATAATAATAGATTAATTCAAGGATGTATGTATAGATATTGATCACAGTATTGTACACAACTGTGAAAAATAAAAAATAAAAACCATCTCAATGTCCAACTTTCACAAATAAGGAAAACTAAGTATTTAAGAAATCTTTCAAATCAGCAACTAAAATGCAAGGCTGAACTTAAACCCAGGTCTGTGTGCCTCCAGCGTCCCTCCTTAAGCCCCTTTTATAAAGCTGGTGGTTTTCCTGGAAATTTCTTGAGGTGTCTCTCAGATTCAGGAATTACGAGTTTGTTTCTGGTTTTTGTTTTTGTTGTTTCTGAGCTTAGTATTAGATAGTGGTTTTAAACCCCTCCTGTGGCCCAGCTTCAGCACTCTGGGTCCAAGTAAGATTCTGGGGACTGGGGGGAAGTAACGCTACTACACAAAACTTTTGACACCCTCCATCCAGCTGGATGTAGTCCTACACTGTGCCACCGTGAGCCAAAGAGGCAGCCTCTGCCTCTCTGGACCATTCAGGAGCCGAGTCAAGGGCTGGCAGACTGGCACAAAAAAAAACCTTAACCCAACACTGCATCATCACAATGGCCTATCTCACAAACACCAACTGCACTTAGATGCGGATTATCACCATCTCCAGGAACCAATGCCCCCTACCCGTCTTTTCTGTTTTATTAACAAATAAACACTATTTTCTCACTAAAGAGGTGGTACTTCTAAAAGCCTCTACTGGGGGCGCCTGGGTGGCTCAGTCGGTTAAGCGGCTACCTTCGGCTCCCGGGGTCCTGGGATCAAGCCCTGCATCGGGCTCCCTGCTCAACGGGGAGTCTGCTTCTCTCTCTCCTTCTCCCTCTGCCTGCCACTCCCCCTGCTTGTGCTCTAATAAATAAATAATATAATATATAATATATAATAAATAAATAACATAAATAAAATCTTAAAAAAAAATAAAAGCCTCTATTGTAGTTCCTTTGCCAAACATTGACATGGAAGGACAGTGGTTGTGATGTTGCTCTCACAGCAGATAAAACACAGGCAGAACTGTGATCTCTAAAGTGGGTATCTGGGTGCCTTGACAATCTGAATCAGAGGCTCAGCTGAACAAGCCATACATTTCTCACACCCTGGTTCAAATGCCAACTAAACTTCACGACCCTAAGCTAGTGATTTTCAAAGAATGCATCATCACCTGAAGCTTGCTAGATATGTGAATTTGGGGGCCCCACCCAGAATCCTCTGGGTCCTCTGGGGGGGGGGGGAAGGGAGGGTGTGGGAAGGTGCAGGAGGGTGGGGCCCCACATAACAGGCCCTCCAACGGATTCTGATGAGTTCAAGTCAGAACCGCTGCACGAAGCCTACAGTCCCCATTCTTTCATATGGCTGTTCACATAGTATCTGTATCATAAATCAACCTATTGAGAAAGTTTCTTTTTTAAGTTCTATTTTACTGAGCCCCAACCAAGAGTCATGCAGAATCCTAGATGGAGGGCGGACATACAAGAAGCCAAGTGAGATTCTTCTTCTTCTTAGGTGATGACAAGACTAACAGTATGAAATTTAGTTAGTAGTTCAAGTACTGTAACACTGCAGTTCCTGATTAATTACCAAGGGAATGATGGGGAGGAAGAGGAAGAGAAATTCTGTGGCTAAACAGGACTGGAGAATCCTTTGCCCCAGTCCCAGGCTTGCTGGGATCCATTCTACAAAGCTGGAGAAGTTTCTTGTTTATGCACCACTTCTTCCTCAGCTTGTCACGGTGTAGACAAGTAGTTGATGTCTGCAGACTCTTCGATCCCTTGTCGTGCACACTTACTGTATTTCTGCAGAGTATGTGTATTTGTGGAGAGAGTGCTTGCGATACTGGAGCCAAACCGTGAAGGATGGAGTCCTGATATCGTTTTCCACGTGACTGAAGAAAGTGAGAATCACTGTCATTGTCTTCTATACTTTGTCCCCCAATACAGCTCTTCCTGGACAGAGATGCCTCTGTTTTTTAGACCTGAATCTCTCTAGGTGCAATAAGTAAGGAGGGGTTCTCTGGCTCTGAATAAAACCTAAGGCTCTGGAGAAAGAAAGGGAAGTAGGTAGAGGGAATCTGGTCCCAGAGGAAGGGAGGTGGTGAGGCTCCAAGCAAAGGGATGGGAATTGGGCCTGGGTACAATCTTCCCAGCTTGCTTCTCCTTGCTTTTCGACCAGGCCCTCTTCCTGTTTACCTTGGTGTTCCCAAAGATGTATGTGTGCACACACAGGTCAATGAAATATGACATAATGTAATATACAATGCATTTCAAATGTCTGCTACAATGCCTTGTGCATGATAGGCCTTTATTATTATTACTGATTATTATTCTTTTCTTTCTTCTTTTTTTTTGCCGTTTAGTTATCTGCCTGGCAAACTCCCACTCCAAAGGCCCATTAGCAATATGACTGCTTTCTCTGGGAACCCTTTTATACCCCTTCCATCCCTCCCACTAACTAGATAACATTGCTCACACCCTTCTTCCATGTGGACACTTGTATTACATTATGTTGTGAGAGACACAGCGAGAGAGGGAACACAAGCTGGGGGAGTGAGAGAGGGAGAAGGCTTCCCGTGGAGCAGGGAGCCCGATGCGGGGCTCGATCCCAGGACCCTGGGATCATGACCTGAGCCGAAGGCAGATGCTTAACGACTGAGCCACCCAGGCACCCCGTGTTGTGTTATTACATTATGATTTTGAGTTGTGTGTCTGCACTCCCCCCACTGTGAACTCTTTAAATGACAGGGCCCAGGTTTTACACATGTTCCTAACTTCAGAGGAGCACTTAGCACTTACTGAATGTGTGTTAAATGAATATTGAAGAAACTGAGTCACTACGAGAAAAAGGAAAGTCTCAAAGCTACATGCGTTAGTGTGAGAATACGATCTATCAGCACAGTGGATGACCGCCTATTGCTATGTTCTCAGGTTTCCAAAAGCTGCCTCTCTTTTTTTATTATCTTCGTTTAAGTCTCACCGCCTTTTTTAATTCATCTGAATTTCTAGCCGATCTCCCACTGCACAGTATCTTGAACTGCAATTCGTTCCAGTTTTCTCAGCTTTGTCACATCGTCCATGGAGCGCATTTTTTCCTTTATGTTGGAAATCTAAAACATTGTTAGCTAACATTTACTGAACCCTTACTTTTTTTTTCTCTAAAAGTCACTTTAAAAATATGTTTTAATTGAAGTATAGTTGATGTACAATATTCTGTTAGTTTTAGGTGTACAAGATAGTGATTCAACAATTGTATCTAATACGAAATGCTCACCATGAAAACTATAGTTACCATCTGTCACCATACAAAGTTATTATAGTATTACTGACTATATTCCCTATGCTTTACTTTTCATCCCTGTGACTTATGTTATAGTTTATACTTCCTAATCTTCTCCTATTTCACCCATCCCCACCCCTCTTTTCCTCCCTTCTGGCAACCACCAGCTTGTTTCCTGCGTTTATGAGTCTGTTTCTGTCCTGTTGTTTTTGGGGTTTTTTCTAGATTCCACATGTAAGTGAAATCATATGGTATCTGTTTTGCTCTCTCTGACTTATCTCATTTAGCATAATACTAAGTCCATCCATGTTGTTGCAAATTGTAAGATTTCATCCTTTTTTAAGGCTGAGTTGTATTCCACTGTGTATCTATAACACATCTTTATTCATTCATCTATCGATGGACACTTGGGTTGCTTCCATATCTTGGCTACTGTAAATAATGTTGCAATGAATATAGAGGTGCAGATATCTTTCTGAATTAGCATTTTCATTTTCTTCGAATAAATATCCAGAAATGGAATAGCTGGATCATAGGGTAGTTCTATTTTTAACGTTTTGAGGAACCTCCATACTGTTTTCCCCAGTGGCTGCACTAATTTACATTCCCATTATTCACTTATTTAACAAATATGTAGAGTATCTATGATACGCCAAACACTGTTGTAGGTAATTACAAAATAGAAGAGATAAAAATTTGTGCTATGTGTCTGGGCTCTGGACTGGATGTCTTCTACGTATATCATCCAGCCACATGTAAGAATTAACTTTCCAAGTGTCTGGTGCACTTCAACCTAGAGAACTGGGAAAAGTTTCTAATTTACATTAATCTCTTTTATTTTGAGTGGCAAAGAGACCATGAAATTATCACTAACTACGCCATATCTCTCTACAGATTATAAAATTTACTAAGTTCCCTTTCTGGTTCATAGCTCTTCCTTGTTCACCATCGAGTAGGCACCATGAAAACTGCCTCCTAGCCCATGGGCTACATCCATGGGCTACAGGGTAAGGTGACTAATCGTATTTTGCACCCAGGCAAAGCTTCGATAAGACCATGAAAGCTCATGCGTGCCCAGGTTCTTATAACTACTCTTATTTTTAGGATAACAACCACAGGGCACATAACTTTGAAATACCTGACTTGATTTGTAATCCCTTGTTGAACCTAGGGACTACTGAAGAGTAATGAAGAGATAGTTTATCTAATGTTCCTACCTAAATAGTATTTTAAGAAACACGCATGATGAAATATAGTTTTACTATGGTAAAAAAGACAACCTAAAATTTACCATCTTAATCATTTTTAAGTATTCAGTTCGGCAGTGTTAAATATATTCATAGTGTTGTGAAACAGATCTCCAGAACTTTCTCATCTTGCAAACTCTGTGCCTATTAAACAATAACTTCCCTTTCCTCCCTGAAATATATTTATAGGGCTTTCATATACAAAGCTTATAGCATTCAATCCTTTTCTTGAATAGGTTTCTAAAAGCACAAGAAGAGGGGCGCCTGGGTGGCTCAGCTGTTAAGAGTCTGCCTTCGGCTCAGGTCATGATCCCAGGGTCCTGGGATCAAGCCCCGCATTGGGCCCTGCTCCACAGGAAGCCTGCTTCTCCCTCTCCCATTCCCCCTGCTTGTGTTCCCTCTCTCGCTGTGTCTCTCTGTCAAATAAATAAATAAAATCTTTAAAATAAATAAATAAATAAAAAATAAAAGCACAAGAAGAAAATAGTAAAGGCAAAAAACTGCTGTTTCCCTATGAGTCATTTTCTCCATCTGTAAAAATCAGTGGCTGTCAGAGAGCTCCTTGAGTGGCTTCATGCCTTTAACAGATAACTCAGGCCCTCAAGTGATGCCAGGGAGTTGGAACACCTTTTGCTTGTTTGTGTGATTTGGGAGAACTTCTAGAACAGGTTCTAAGAGATAAAATGGCCTCAGCGCTGTGGGCTCATCTCCCATCCCCCCACACTGGCATTCTTTCCCTCACATCTCAGACAATAATCACATGGCTTATACTCAGAAAGTTCCAATGACAGAAATCTCACCACACCTAAAGTCAATGTTCCTTCATTTTCTTCTCTTTACAATTACAATAGATTTTGAGAAAACAGCAAAAAATGGCTCTCTTGTGTACCTGAAAGAAAAGTGTTTGGAATCACCTGTCTGGTCTGGTTCTGTGTCTTGACTGCTTCAGGCTTTCTTTCTTTCCTCCTAAATGCAATCTGAATGTAGGAGATCTTAAAAGAAAATATTTTTAATGAACAGACTATGTGACAGCTGAGCCTTCCACATCAGTACAGCTCATGCATGCATTCAACAGTCAGCGGTCTAGAGAACAGCCTGAGGTGCAATGGAGCCTGGAAGCTGCGAGACCTCCTAGGGGGATACATTTGTTTATTTGGTTTAGTCTTTTGTCTTCTCAAGATCTCTGATGTCATCCTTCCTCCCATTCTTCGTCCATGTGATTCAGGCAGAGCTCTGCTTTAATGGGCAAGCATGTCATCCCAACCTACTTTCCCAACATCGCATTCCATGTGATGACAGAAGCCACCGCATGATCCCTTATCTCTGTCTAGGGCTCTAAGAATTGCCTCCTGCCAGACGCGGGTGTCCAGAGCAAGATCCAATAACAGGTACTATAGTGTAACTTTTAACCTCAGGGTAACATGGTCAGAGAGAGTCAAAGTGACTGGTCACAAGTGAAGGTCACCAGCTCAATCTGATTGGAAGGATAGCAAGAAAATTAGATATATTACATGAAAGGAAAATGAGATTTCATTAAGAAATTGCTATGAATGAAGGAAATGTAAAGGTAGATCTGAACCTGAGAACATTTTTAGAGAACTGAGAATCAAGTAAAAATATTCCTAAACTATATTAAACGGCATATGTGTATCTAAAATATATTGAAACTATTTTTTTGACAAAGAAAAAAAGTAGTGCATGCTATCTTCACACTGAGTCCTGTATAATGTTTTTTTGTGACACCGGTACATTAATATATTCTATACAGATAGTTGATTTATCTATCTCCTATTTCAAGAAATTTTTCTGGACATTTTGAAGTGAACTGTGCCTTTGAGTTGAAGATTAACTTGTTTAGAAGACTTTGTGCTGCCAAAAATACCAAAAGATAACAAAAAATAATAAAGAAATAAGCAGCTCAAACTTTGCTGATCTTTATGATAACCTGATTTCTCTCATGGCTGTCTACCTTTCGAAGTTTCGTTAACTCTATCTTGCACGGGCTACTAGGGCAGTAGCTTTCCAATTTTTTGAGCCTGACACATGTTAAGAAATATTTTAAACTGAAATCTAGAACAAGCATTTACATGTATACATATAACTGAGAAAGCGTTATGAAATAGTTCTTTCCTTTTCCTCCTGCAATGCACTGAATATTTTTTATTCCATTCCATCTTAATCTGTTCCTCTATTTGTTTCGTTCTAATGTATTCTGTTTATTTTCAAAATGTCAATTATGACTCAGAAAGTTGATTTCACAACTTACTAATTGATCTTAACAAGTAGCTTGAAAAACACTGCTCTGGTCTAGGATACAGCAAAGAATGAAAACTAGAAATGTCTTATATATGTATCAGCTCCCAAAACTTTGCCAATCTACCTCAGATTCACTTTCCACTCTTCTTTTTCACTCATTCATTCATTCCTTCATTTCATTTATTAGAGGAAGATCTATGAAGCCTCTGCCACGAGTTGGGCACTTGGTCAGTTACTGGGAATATGGTGGTGGGCAGGATAGATTCCAGACCTTACAGGACTAACCAACTCTAAGAGAACTTGAGTCAGAAAAGATCAAGACCCCAAAGGAGGGGCAGTGGTGGAGGGAGGAAGGAGGTGGAATGTGCTCTTATATCATGGCCCTAGGGGAGTCATTTACTTAAGAGTTTCTTGGTGGCAACAATGAATGAAGTTTAAAGAAAGGAAGACACTGTACTTGGTTCTGCTAATATGATGATGATTAAGTATGGACAGTCTCTTCACTGCTGATAGTTTGATAGTGTGGGGGTGGGCAACACACAAATTATTATGATAACCATGTAATAATGCAATAGACCAACATAACCATTTGTAGTTGCACGGATTTAACAGATAGTTAAAAACAGAGAAAATGAAGACTGCCTGCAGGGAAGGAGATGACAACAGTGGAGGACAAACACTGGGAAAGGAGCCTGGTTGTTGGCAGACCTTTTCCAGGATAGGAAGAGATTTGGATATTTTTTTTATAGGTTGAGGGAAAGGAACCAGTGTAAAGGCCAACACTGGGCATGACTAATTAATGTAGTAGGGTGTTGGTGGATTTGGGGGGTGAGAGATCAAGTACGGAGGTGGAGGGAATCACCTGGGAAAGAATAACGGTGACAACTTTATGGATAAGACAAACAAATAATAGTCAAGGCCTGCAATATTGTTAAATTTTTTATGAGAGCAAAAATTTTATTTGATATGGAGGGAATTTTGTCATTAGCTGCCTTTTCTCATTTTCTTGAATGATACATAGATAGCACATTGTCCTGAAACTACTCAAATTACAAGTCCTCTTGCCTCATCCCTTTATTTCATTGATTTCTTTGAGTTGGTCAAAATGACATCATCTTTCATTCCATGGCCCTTTATTTTCTTAACTTGTACTTAAAGAATAACATAATACAGAAAAGTGAAGGCAACAAAAGTACAGAGCCTGATGAATTTTCACAAAGTGAGCAGAGCACATCTGTGTGAAACTTGTACCCCTTTTAAGAAACAACATTACCGGCACCCTGGAAGTCTGTCATTCCCAGGGATCCTTAACAGTTATTCTCTCTCCATCCAAGGGTAATCACTCTCCTGACTTCTAACAAGGAGTACACTTTGAGCAAGAAAATAATCCAAGCTCTCCAATAGATAAATCCACATGAAAGAAGGTATTTCTTTAAAAGTTGTCCAAATAAGGATTCCATTTCCAACCTGTTCTCAACTGTTTACTCAAGATGTTTCCCTTACTCCTATACTGTTTGCCTAGCTGGAGTAAAAGTAGGGTGAATAAAAGGCCAATCAGAAGGCTTTTTTTCTGGAAGACTCCCCTTAGAAACAAACATTTTGAAATGAAATGGGGAGAATTAAAACCAAATGTGAACACCTACTTACATAATAAATAACCTATCTCTGGCTATCTTATGCATCTGGTGCATTGGTATCTTTTTAGAAGCCAAATTATGTTTTTCATATTACTTACAAATGAAATTTTAGAAAATACAATAAAGTCAAAGCAATTCACAATCATCCAGAGATGCCATTGTTTGTAAGAGTGAAACACTAGAAACATTTTAATGCCCATAAGTAGGGAATGGTTAGATTATGGTATGTACCTAATACCTAAGATACCCTATTAGGTACATGTTAAAAAGAATGAAGTAGAACTATATGAACTGACATAGGAAATAGCCACCATCAATTTAAAATGAAAACGTCTCAGAATTATGTGCATAAAATGACCTCATTTATGCTAAAAATGCAGATGCAAAAGGATTTGGATGTTTATTTTTTATCCAAAACATCTCCTTTGATCTCACATAGACATGACTTAAGTTTGTTTTAGGAGTAATTAAGGAACACGTTATACTTGAGAAATAGTTCTGTTTGAGAACAATGATAAATGGCTATTTATTCATTGATTCAATGCCCATTTATTGGTAAATAATGGTTTGGAAACCAATACTCTAGTGTCTTGTGGAAACATCAGGTATTTAGATTTATAACACATTTATAACATTTCCTATTATGTACTAATTCCTGGTTTTTAGTGTGTCATTCTCTTAGTGAAACACTAAAGTGTCACTAAGTCAATTATGACCTATTCAGATACATTACATGAAAAATTAAACTTAAGATGCAACCAGAATAACCTGAGTACAAGATCATTTATTTCCAACAGTCTGAAAGTTGGTATCGTCATTAGAAATATAACTGATGAGGTATCTTGTTCCCACCACTATAAATGATTCCTCCGCCCCTCCTTTTTTATTACCACACTTCTTAAGAGCCAGCATAAAGGGTCCTCCCCTGTGAAGGCCTCTATGTTTCACTAAGATAGAATGAGATAATTGTACTTAGAGATCAATGGTAGTACCTAAGTATTTTTAAAAACAGACTTCTTAAAAAATTAGTATTTCCATCTGAATGATTTATTTAGCAACTGTGGAAGATTTTATTTTCCAAAGACGGCCATCACAATATACCCTATCCCACATGCTCCTTGTACAATGAGACCCAACACTCCTCTGATCAAGTAGTGTGGCTTAGGTCTCCTCCTCTTGAACCTGGGTGGACCTCTTTGACTGCCTCAATCAATATAATATAGTTGCAAGTGATGCCATATGACTTCCAAAGGAAGGTCATAAAAATGCCATAGACTTTTGCTCTGTCCTCTTAGGACATGTGCTCTTAGAACCCAGCTGCTATGTGAAGAAGCCAAGCAGGCTCATGGAAAGGCCACATACTGGTGTTCCATCCAACAGCCCCAGCTAAAGTCCCACTTTCCAGCCAGCATCAATTGCTAGACGTGTGAGTGGGTCTTTGGGTGATGGTTCCAGCTCATAGCTGTTGTCACCAGCTGATGCTGTGGGAAGAAAAAGGCTGTCCCTGTTGAACCCTGTCCCAGGTTGTAGCTTCATGAGCAAAATAAACGATGGTTGTTGTTTTAAGCCACTAACTACAGGTAGCTTGCTATGCAGCAATAGTTAAATAGAACAGCTACCACCAGTTCACATGCCAGTGGAAATAGAGGGAAGGGCTGGGGCCCCAGAGCCCCTCTTCTATTTCTGTTCTTAATCCAGGTGCAGTGAGAAGCAACATGGTCAAATGCAAGTAGGATTAGAACCAACAGGATGGGGGCGCCTGGGTGGCTCAGTTGGTTAAGTGTCCAGCTCTTGAATACAGCTCAGGTCATGATCTCTGGGTCATGGCATTGAGCCCCGCATGGGCTCCACGCTCAGTGGGGAGTCTGCTTGGGATTCTCTCTCTCCCCCTCCACCCCACTCTCTTTCTCTCTCTCTCTAATAAAATAAATCTTAAAAAAAAAAAAAAAAAGAACCAACAGGATGACCCAAGCTAGGACAAACAGTCCCTAGGAAATTAATTAGAGCTCATTATAGTTCAAACAGATACACTAAAAATGCATTTGTGATGTCTGGATTTTTGTTTTTTTGAGGAGGCAGAAAAGAATATTTTAAGCAATTATAAACAACAGCTCTATTATTATCTTACTGACGTGTTAAGAATCATGTTATAGGTAATGGAAATTTAATTAATGCTGGTGTTTTGTGACGTTGTGACGAAGGACCTGTTACTTGCTGCAGGATGCTTCAAGATTTGCCTACAGTTACTGAATAATCAGTTTGAGCAAAATGTGGTTACTGACCTCATCAACGCTTTTGTCACAGTAAATCATACTGTGATGAAAAAATTACACAGGAGTGAAGTGCTTGATGCAAGTGTAGATGAGTTAACTGGCTGGTTTATAGACATGGGCTGCTTTCTTTCCTGGGAAATTACGTGTGACAGCTAAAGTAACCTGAAGGGACTTGGAGGTTGGCAAAGATTTGCATACTTTTTCCCCATTCTTTATTTATGAACTGCCAAGTTCTTTTGAGAGTACAACAGTGCACTTTTATATTAACAATGAAATACATTATTTGGGAGGAAGCAATGAAGAATGAGATTGAAGAAACCAATTTGGGGCTTATCTACCATTTCAATCTATGAAAATACTGCAGCATATAACCTTGAGTAGCACTGCCTTGGTTCTTTAATTTTTTTTTTTTTTTTTAAGATTTTATTTATTTATTTGACAGGGAGAGACACAGCGAGAGGAGGAACACAAGCAGGGGGAGTGGGAGAGGGAGAAGCAGGCTTCCCGCCAAGCAGGGAGCCCGATGCGGGGCTTGATCCCAGGACCCTGAGATCATGACCTGAGCCGAAGGCAGACGCTTAACGACTGAGCCACCCAGGCGCCCCTCTTTAATTTTTTTAAAGATTTTATTTTTAAGTAATCTCTACACCTAACATGGGGCTCGAATTTACAACCCCGAGATCAAGAGTTATATGCTCTACCCACTGAGCCAGCCAGCCAGGGTTCTTTAATGAAAACAAAATATAAACTATTTTTTTGGTTTTATTTATTTATTTATTTTTAAGTAATCTCTACACCCAACATGGGGCTCAAACTCATGACCTTGAGATCAAAAGTCGCACGCTCTACTGAATAAGCCAGCCAGGTGCCCCCTATAAACTATTTTTTACTAAGAACAAAAGGCTATTAGATTCTAATTTTCAGGGCACCTGGCTAGCTCAGTTGGAAGAGCATGTGACTCTTGATCTTGGGGTTGTGAGTTTGAGCCCTACATTGGGTGTAGAGATTATTTAAATAAATAATTTTTAAAAAGATTCTAATTCTCCTTTAATTCCCATTTAAGTCAAACAACCTATTTTTGACCTTGAAAATGGCACAGGAGTCTGACATTAACTAACAAGAGTGCATTCCTTTGGATATCCAATCAAACAAATGCAAGCATTTTAGTTGCTCTCTGGCAGTAGGATATCCTCCCTGATACAGTTGGAAGAAATGAACTTCAAGACCCTCTGTTCCTCCTAACGTTTTTTCATCTTTTCTCTTTTGCTTATAATTCTGAGTGGTTGCTGACTTAAACAAGCTACAAATCTGATTCTTAATACATTTTTTAAACCAGTGCAAAGTTTTAGGAGAAGGCTGGCATCCATTGGCATTGTGGACTCCCTCCCGGAGCGCCACCCTGCTGTATTGCCAGTCTTGGAGGGCTAAGATTCATTACAGATAATTATTAAACCCAAAATATTGATATAGCATATGCAGAAAAATGCTCATCACAGTACTGTTTTATGATTTTTTAAATGTCAAAAAATGAAAGACTGTCAATATGTTGTATTATGCAGAGCTTCCACATTACGATTATAAAGAACGTTTAGTAACGAGGGAGATCTTATTCTACAGAACATAACCCCAAACTGTAAGTAGATTGTGATCACAACTATGCAAAAAAAGAGCTGATAGAAAACCGAAGGAAACATATTAAAATGCTAACAAAGGTTGCATTAGGGGAGTAGAACAAAGGTGATTATTTTTTCTTCTCTCATTTTTCTCTACATTCTGTGAAGGTGATTACATAATTGTTATTAAAATTATTTAAAACAGGGGCGCCTGGGTGGCTCAGTCGTTAAGCATCTGCCTTCGACTCAGGTCATGATCCCAGGGTCCTGGGATCAAGCCCCGGTTCGGGCTCCCTGCTCTGCGGGGAGCCTGCTTCTCCCTCTCCCACTCCCCCTGCTTGTGTTCCCTCTCTCGCTGTGTCTCTGTCAAAAAATAAATAAAAAATCTTTAAAAAAAAATAAAGTAAAATTATTTAAAACAATCGTTAAGTACTTAACAATGCTTGAATCCAGCTGGAGAGAACAGAGATCATTTTAAGCTATAGGCTAAAATGAAGCGACACATAAATATGGAGAAAGTCTTGACGGGGTTCTTCTTTTGTCATTTTACCCAGATTCAAGAGGCACATAGAGGTGACTTCTATCAGTGGACACAGTTCCTTTACAAATAAACTCTACTCCTATCCTTCAAAAAAGTCTTTGACTTCTCCATCTCACTCTTCACATCCTCAACCCTTTGTACAACCTGGAGTAAACATAAGGCATTCTGTTTATAAGTAGGAGTAAAAAATGTTTTACTTTTTAATTTAGAAAACAGCAACGGCACACCAGAAATTGCGAAGCTGTTTTTGAGAAAGCAAGATTCCACCAACACGAAGAATATATGAAGCTGTGATACTGTCAGAGGCAAGCCTGATTTTGAGGGAAAAACTTTAAAACTAGCATAAGAAAGCCAGTAAGAAGTGGAAGTGGAATTTGCAAAATAGGTACGTTTGAAATCCAAACTTTATAGACAAATGTTGGTATAAACAAAAGTTAGATTACAGACAAAAATCAGATTAATTTAGATGGGGGTGGCTGGGAGAAAGGGGGCATTTTGGGTTTCCAAAGTGCACTGGGGTTGCATACCTGCAGTCTTTCTGACTTGTTCTTCTGTCATAAGCATGTTATTAAGCTGCAGTTTACATGTGTACTTAGAACACAAATTCAGACTTTAGAGATTATCGAAAAGTTCTTGCTTTCTCCCCTTATTTGAACAAAGGGAGTTTTCTTCTCTTGCTTAAACAAGTTTACTCTTGGATGATTTTTCTTTTCCTATTCAATACAAACTTGTTTAAAAGAGTATTCTAGTTACAAGTAACTATGAATAGATTAATGCAAAATGTATATTAAATGGTGTTCAAAAATGTTCTTTTGGCCTTTTACCCTGCATGCCCCTAAAATAATTCCATCAAAAGTTTCTATTCACTTCCCAAATGTGAAAACCAACATTTCTGAAATTCTGGCTGGTATCTTTTGGGCTCATCAATATTATTTGCATATATTTGGAATAAAGACAAAGGACAAATAACATTCTCTGTGCCTTGCTTGATTGAAGCCAAATTTTTTCTGAAGAGTATCATTAAAAATTATCATTCTCTTAGCAAATCCATTTCATAGTCCAACAGTATTCCATATAGATATGTGTTTGTAGTAGTTCTTTTTTTTTTTTTTTTTTTTTACAATTTATGCATTTATTTTAGACAGAGAGAAAGACAAAGTACATGAGCTGGGGGAGGGGTAGAGGGAGAGAATCTCCAGCAGACTCCCCAATGACCGCAAAGCCTGATGCAGGGCTCAATCTCACCACCCTGAGATCATGACCTGAGCTGAAATCAAGAGTTGGACGCTTAACAGACTGAGCCGCCCAGGTGCCCCATTCTTTGTTAATACGGTTATAAGGAATTCTTTACAAAGTAACCAATTGGGTATAATAAATCCTTTATCCATTTCTCATTCCCACAATCATTTCTCTCTTTATTGATTGATTGAGAAAGAGCATGTGAGTGGGGAAGGGGCAGAGGGAGAGAATCTTTTTTTTTTTTAAAGATTTTATTTATTTATTTGAGAGAGAGAGAGCACAAGCAGGGGGTGAGGGGCAGAGGGAGAGGGAGAAGCAGACTCTCCACTGAGCAGGGAGCCAGACACAGGGCTTGATCCCAGGACCCCGAAACCATGACCCAAACTGAAGGCAGACACTTAACCGACTGAGCCACCCAAGCACCCCTCATGTCTCTCTTTGACAGAAAAGTATAAAATACTTGTTTGCAAAATATATCTTGTTAATGCTTCTTTTAAAAATTCCTCTTCTCCTTCCTTATGTAAATAATTCTAATCAAATTTTCCTCATACCTTAGATTCAACAGTCACCCTACCCCCCATAAAGAACAAAAGACCCATGAATTGGGGGCTTCCAGTTTTTTCCAGTGCTAGTTCCCATGATCAGGACTCTAGATGTGATCTACATCAATTATTTAACTAGTGACTCTGAGGAATCTAGCAAGCACATGTTTGTCATTCAACTGCTATACATGATTCAAATAGGAGCCAAGTCCTTTGGACATGATTCACACATGGATCAGGTGCTTTATTCACACCTATTTTTCTTTTAACAGTAATCCTTCTTAATGCTCTAATTTTATGATATAATTTTAGTAGTGGAATTACCCTGGAACAACTCAAAATTATGTAATTAATTACCTTCAGCTTCATTTATAATTACTGTTTAATCTCAGCCTCTCAGCCTGAGGCCCCAGCAGAAATCTGGTACACAAAATGGCAGTCATGGGTGGGCAGAGAGGCCTTTCCAGTTTGCTGATTCATACAGACTCACTAAATATATAAATTGTATTTATTTTTGCTAAAAAGTCTCAGGATTAGTCAAGTGTATGCCATTTCCTTAGACTTGAGGGTTTGGAGAAGTTAAGGGATAGAGAGTGGAGGGAACTCCCTTCAGCAATTCCTAATTATGTTTCCCTTAACACTCATTTTGAAACAGTTTAATTTTTTTTAAAGTTCCTGTGGTCATATAAATTTGGTTTATGTTGGATTAAAAAATTAAATAGGTTTCTTTACCATAGAGTTTCTTGGTCTTTAATATGTTTTTTTTTTTAAGATTTTATTTATTTATTTGACAGAGAGAGACACAGTGAGAGCAGGAACCCAAGCAGGGGGAGTGGGAGAGGGAGAAGCAGGCTTCCCGCTGAGCAGGGAGCCCGATGTGAGGCTCAATCCCAGGACTCTGGGATCATGACCTGAGCCGAAGGCAGACGCTTAACCAACTGAGCCACCCAGGCGCTGGTCTTTAATATGTTAATATACATTGTGGATCTCCATGAGATCGGATATAAAATGTTTCCCAAACTTGTTTTGAACAGAGAACACCCTCTCCTTTAAACAGCAACAACAGCTTCATGGAGGTATAATTTACATGCCATGAAAAATTCACTTGTTTTAAAGGTACAATTAAATGATTTTTAGTGAATTTACAGTTGTACAACCACTACTAACAATCCAAGTTTAGAATATTTTTTTAAATTTTTTATTGTTATGTTAATCACCATACATTACATCATTAGTTTTAGATGTAGTGTTCCATGATTCATTGTTTGTGCATAACACCCAGTGCTCCATGCAGAACATGCCCTCTTTAATACCCATCACCAGGCTAACCCATCCTACCACCCCCCTCCCCTCTAGAACCCTCTAGAATATTTTTATCACCTCAAAAGCATCCCTTGTTCTCATTTGCCATTACTTTGAATTCCCACCTCCAGTCCCAGGCAAACACTAATCTATTTTCTGTCTTTATGGATGTGCCTCTTCTGGAAATTTTATATAAACGGACTCATACAATATTTGGTTTTTGTGTCTAGCTTCTTTCACTAAGCATAATGTTTTTGAGGTTCATCCATTTTATAGCATGTATCAGTACTTCATTTATTTTACTGACAAATAATATACTATATGGATATACCTCTTTTTTATCCATTCACGAGTTTACAGGGATTTGGAATGTTTCCACTGTGAACTTTGGCTATTGTGAATAGTGCTACTGAACATTCATGTCTTTGTGTGGACATACGTCTTTATTTCCCTTGGGTGTATACTTATGATTAAAGTTGTGAATGATATGGTAAGTTTATGCTTAACTTTTCAAGAAACCCCCCAAATTGTTTTCCAAAGTGGCTGCTCTATTTTGCATTCCCACCTGCAGTGCATGAGTTCCAATTTCCCCACATCTTCAGCAACTAGTCTTCATAGTGGTGCCTGGTGGCATCTCAGTTGTGGTTTTGATTTGATTTCCTGATAGCAAATAATACTGAGGAGCTTTTCATGTATTTATTGGCCATTCATATATCTTCTTTGCTTAAATATCTATTGAAATGTTTTGTCCATTTTTAAAATGGGTTACTTCCTTATTATTGTGTTGAAAGAGTTCCTTGTATTCTGGATACAAGACCTGAATCAAATATGATCTGCAAGTATCTTCTCTGTGGCGTATCTTTTCACTTTCTTAATGGTGTCTTTTTAAGCACAAATATTTTTAATTTTGATAAAGTTCAACTTATTAAATTTTTTCTTTTATGGCTTGTGCTTTTTTGGGTAATATTTATGAAAGTCATGAAGATATTCTACGTTTCTTCTAAGAGTTTTATCATTTTAGCTCTCACAATTAGATGAATGATTCATTTGGAGTTAAAATTTTGAGTGTGATGGGAGGTAAGAGTTTAAATATATCTTTTTGCATGTGGATATCCAATTGTCCCAGCACCATTCGTTGAAAAGACTATCCTTTCCCTATTGAACTGCCTTGGCACCTTTGTTGAAAATCAATTGAGCATAAATGTAAGAGTCTTTAATATGTTAATGTATGTTGTGAATCTCCAACAGGGAGGATATAAAATGCTTCCCAAAATGTTTTTAACAAGGATCCTACCTCCTCCCCCCGCTCTTTTAAACACGGGCTTTAACACAGGTTCTCACTGCTGTCCACAGAATAGACTTCAGGAAATGCTTCTCTAAGGTGCTCAGGGCTCTAACTTTGACTTGGGATGTTACTGCTTGTTTTTAGAGGCTGAGAGGCTGAGGGTTGGTTTAAAGCTGCACAACCAAAGACATAATTTCTAGTAATATGCTTACAGTAAGTACAGTAAGACATCTCATTATGCAGAAATGTATGGAAAGGCTGTAGAAAACACTTGTTACTGAATTAGGTCCATATTTTGCACATATATAGTAATAAAGGGGAGTTTTCTTATAGGCATAATGGATGAAAGTTTGGAAGTATGAGAATTTTGCAACTGTGTGTTTAAATTTTCAGGGCAATGCATCTTGCTTGATCATGACATCTCACAGGACTAAACATCATTATTAAGGTGTTAAAGTAAAGAAGACTGATTTGTATACACCTTAGCATATACATACATACATTATATACACATATGCATATATACACGTTAGAGGTATTTTTTCCTTTATAAAACCAGTAGATTTTGTCTTAATGTTCTTACTTAACCAAATATAATGTAAAATGTTGAATAACTGGGGCTCCTGGGTGGCTCAGTAGGTTAAGCATCAGCCTTCAGCTCAGATCATGATCCCAGGGTCCTGGGTTCCAGCCCTTGTCAGGCTCCCTGCTCAGCAGGGAGTCTGTTCCTCCTCCTCCCTGTGCCCCTCCCCCTGCTCATGCTCTCCCTCTCTCTCAAATAAATATATAAAATCTTTTTTTTAAAAATGTTAAATAATTGCTTAAGTAATCTTCTTTTTTTTTTTTAAAGATTTTATTTATTTGAGAGAGAGAGAGAATGAGAGAGAGAGCATGAGAGGGGGGAGGGTCAGAGGGAGAAGCAGACTCCCCGCTGAGCAGGGAGCCTGATGCGGGACTCGATCCTGGGACTCCAGGATTATGACCTGAACCGAAGGCAGTCGCTTAACCAACTGAGCCACCCAGGCGCCCCTTAAGTAATCTTCTTAAAATGACAATACTATCACTTTAGCATTGAATTACTACAACAAAAAACCTTAGTACAAAAATAAAAAGGGAAATTAAAATTAGTATCTTTTAATCAGTTTGTATTTATCTGCAGAACAAGAAAAATACAGATAAAGTTCAATGATAGGAGAAAAAATGTACAAACATTTTGATGGGGGAGAATGTGTCATCGTAAATCTAGAAAAGCAGACCAAAAGACCTTTGTCAGTGCTTTGCTCAAAGAGCCTGGTGAATGCTGTGGACCCACTGACAGGAAGATGACCCCAGTGAACGTCTGAGGCTCTGGAATCCTCAGAAAATGACAGTATAAGCCAAACACATAGGTGGTTCTACCAATGCATGCTGAAAGAAGTGCAATCAGTGACCCTAAACTAACATGGAGACTTTCTAATCAGGCCTCCTCCTGCTAGTGATTTAGTGGTTCTTATTAAGAGCATAATGCTGTTTCTGAATATTTAAGATGGCATTATCTTGCTTAATACATAAGAAGTGACTGTATACAGAAGTTTCCAAATAGACAATAGTATGTTTCTGTTGGGTATTGTATTCTTCCAAACATTTATAGAAAATCCCTTTTCTTGTAAAATTTTAGCCATATCTAGGGCAGCATGCAGAACACGAAGCACCTCCTCCCTCCCCTTGTCAGTGTTTCTGTTCCATCTGGTTTTGAGCCTTAATGGCCCTCGTCCATTTTTATTCTCACTTTACTTTTTAAGTAACTTGAGCGTTCATCTTCATTTAAATCTCAAATCTTTTTCGCAAATGGATGTTAGTAATTCAGCAGCTAATTTAGGAAAATCTACTAGTATTTTATTCTTTTGTTACCTGAAACCATGCTGGATGTTTGCTCAGTATTTTAAGATTTTTTTTTTTTTTTTTTCGTGATACTTGGAAACTTCCAGGCTACTTCCCCCTAAGGAGGCCATTTACAGATTTTGTGTTTAACTGTTTTCTCTTTTTGGCCTGTGTGCGTGCTCATTTTTTCCTCCTAGGCTATGTTTCGCTTACCTGAGAAGCCCTGTCGTCGAAGGAGACGTGCTGCGCGAGGGCTGTACAAGTTGAACACTTAAGCTCTGCCCTCCATGACCTTGTCGACCTCGGGCGCGCGCTGGGCGGATGTTGATGACGTCACGGCCCCTCTGCTCTTGCGCGTCAGATGGTTAAATCCTTACCTCCAGGCCTCCCGGCTGTGGGTGGGTCATGGATGGAGAAAGTGTGGGTTTCACACAAATATCGGGCATCCACGTTCTGCTCATGGGGAGAGTCTTTTCAGCCCGGCCCCCAATTCTGCTAAAGGAGAAAATAAAACTTCCATCTGCGCAGCTGGACAGTTTCAGAACGAATAAGGGCAGAAGGCTGATCAGAGCCTGGTGCAAACAGGAAGCCATTGCCCTGGAGCTAGAAATCAGGGACAGGAATTCACATATCTTTCTCAGGAGTATCAAAATCTGGGAGATTTCCCTCCCCGATGTAAGCTGCCCTAAATTGAATTGAGAAAGCTGCCTCCCAGGAATTACCCTGGAGCCCGCTCCCCTGTAGGGGACAGGAGAATTTGGATAATATGGGAAGAAGAATCCATTCCGTGATGGGGATTATTATGCTATAGACCTGGGTAAGATTTTTGTGAGAGTGAAGAGGGATTGAAAATTGATATATTTGGGGACATGTGGGTGGCTCAGTCTGTAGTCGGCCTTCGGCTCAGGTCATGATCCCAGGCTCCTGGGATTGAGCCACACATCGGGCTCTCTGCTCAGCGGGGAGCCTGCTTTTCCCTCTCCCTCTGCTGCTCCCCGTGCTTGTGCTATCTCTCTCTCTCCCTCGCATTCTGACAAATAAATAATCTTAAAAAAAAACAAAATTGATATATTTGTAGTCATATATAAACCAGGTATTGTAGAATGCTTGTAGTTCTCATTCTGCAGGGTTGGTGCAATCATTACCACATCAGTTACTCCTTTTGTTATCTCTATAAAGCTCTGATGTAAAGAACTCCTACCCTATTGTTAAAGATAAATATCTGGGCTGGCCTAACTCCCACATCACTGTAAGTAACCAGTAGGCTGTTTTCAGTCTGTTTACTCCAGGGCTACATTTTGCACATGCAATAACAAATACAGTCAATAAATGATGACATGGGTAGAAACAATATTGTAAATTGACAATACATTCCTACTTAATTACTTGCACTCTTCACATTGCCATTCCTTCTATTTACTTTTCAAAGAGAAAAGCCCTTTGAACCCAAACATTCATCAACCCCAGTCCGAGACAGAAGAGGCCAAAGGGAGGCAAATCTCTCAGCATCTACTTCTAGCATAAGTAGACTTGCAGGGAGTAACCCACTCAGGAGCAGTTAAGCAAAATTGGCAGTTTTCCCCACACAGCTAAAAGACTTGACTCAAAAAACATCTTCACACAAGCATTCAAAATATAAGTACAGTCTAGTTACCAAACTGAATGTGAGTGATTTTTAAATTGTTCACACAACTGCTTCTCTCCTGTAGATTCTCTTTAATTACCTTAAATAAATGTGTACATTTTGATTAAATAAAAAGGAGGAAAGAAGAGGTAGGTTGTGAAATGAACAGAAACAGAGGCACCTATTCTGAAAGTGTCTTAATACTCTGGGAAATTTTTCAGAGGGAGAGGCAATTAAATTAAAGCAGGAAAGGTTCCCATGCTAGGTTAAACTGTGTTCTTTATTTACTTAGCTATATTTGAGATGGGGAAAAAAAAAAAATCCCATTTATTTGTAACCAATTTATTGATACTTCTTCTGAAGTGTAATCTGTTTTTTTAACTTTTAGAAGTGTGGACAGAAATGTCTTTACTGATCAGAAAATGAATTTTAGTATCTAGGAAAGCAGAGACTGTGAGAGCATCTACAAAGTGAGGTTCGTGGTTGTAAAACTTGGATTTCAGAGTGTTGTTTGAAAGGCCAGGAGTCTTTACATGTGTGTATCACCTTATAATCACTTACCATCTGTCTGAACCAGCTCTTAACCTTAGTGTTGCACTGCTTTGGGGAACTATCATGCTTTTTATATAAGGAAACTAAAGTGTATTCCAAAGGATAGTGAATACACTTAAGTTTCCTTATATAAAAAGCATGATACAGGTTTCAAAACCATGGATAGGTTTTGAAACCTCAAAGTCCTTGTTCTTCATAGAAACTAAAAGGAACTCTCTTGTTTGCGAAATTGTGGTGAATTAAAGAGGTCTGCAAAATCTTTATCACCACCTCCCCTACCTCAGAGGTGGAATTTGTTTTCCCCTCCCTTTGATTATTGGCTCTGGGACTATTTAATTAATAGAAGATGGCACAGGGATGGTATGCGAGCTGTAGGCTTAAGCCTTAAGAAGGCCTGAAGGTTTCCATTTCCTGTCTCTTTTGGGAGCCCCAATCCAGCACACAGGAGCCCTGCACGGAGAGGGAGGATGCTCAGCCTGCTGGCCTGGGGTGGGGGCTGGGGGGCGGAAGCCTCCAGCTGCAGCCATCCTTTGGAAAACACCAAGGGAGACCAGCCGAACTGTTGTTGAGCTGTCAACCCACAGAAGCTAGAAAGCAAACAAAGTCGTTGTCATTTTAAGCCACTAAGTTTAGGGTAATTGTTCCGTAGCAAAAAATAATCGAAATAGAAAGCAAGCCATTTAACTCTTGGTTAACAGGGAATGGCTTTGTTTTATTGGACGGACAGCAGACGTGCTTCTCTAGATTGGGTTTTGATGATTTACTGTGAGTCGCAGAGGGCTCCGGCAGGGTTCCTGTCGTTAGGGAGGATGGGGAGATGGGGTCAGAAAAGACAATGCAGGGACGGCGCCCTGCTGGCTCAGTCGGTAGAGTGAGCATGTGACTCTTGATCTCGGGGTTGGAAGTTCGAGCCCCACATTGGGTACAGAGATTACTTAAAAATATAATAAATAAAATCTTTAAAAAGAAAAAGACAATGCAGAGAGTTGAGTGGGGAGAAGGGGGTAAGGGATGACCTTCTGAGCCTGGGATGTTGGAGGCAGACATGAGGAATCAAATAAATTCTGTGAATGAAACCTATGATTCCAAGGCAGAGTGTTGGGCGGGGTGTGTGTGTGTGAGTGTGTAAAATAAAATAATTATTCAATAAAAATGTTTATTTATACGCCACATGAAATTATCTACCCTACTATACTTTTGGAAATGCTGCCTGAAATAGCACCCTTTTTATGCCTCATGGTTCCTTCTAAAGAAGTCCTTCAGGAGAAAATAAGTACATAGGTATTTTCCCATTTTTAAAAAACTGACACATGTTTTCTTACATAAATCTTTCTCTATCACTTTACGTGGCAGTCACATTTAGCCCCATCAACACAATTAGATAGACACACACGGAGAAACACAACACACACACAAGCATACATTCTTAAATAGGATGACTTTTTTTTTAATTGGCAAATATGAAGAAAAATTTTCAACTTTTAAAATTAGGTGAGTCTATTTGATATCAATTTTGGCATCTTGGGGGGAAATAAATTTATTCATATTTTCAAATATATAAACATAAAACTGCATAATTAAAAATTGCATATCATTTTTGATTTGCAAAATTGTTTTAACATTTATTAAGTTGAGATTTCATCATTAGCTTTTTTAAAAAGAATCAAAATGAGGATAAAATAAATCTTCATTTGATTTCAGAAAATTTCATTTCTATCAACCTACTGAAAACTTGGGTTATGATCTCATGAGCATATTATTTTGCCTGAGACCCATTTCTTTGAATCCCAGTGTCTTCCTTTATCAAATGGGTATTTACCTGTTCCAGAGTAGGATCATTGCCATGAGGTAATCCATGCTTAAGAGCTTTATAAGCTACAGAAGAGAATAGCTTGCCTGTGTCTTAAAGATTTAATATGTAGAATTTTATTTTATAATTTTAAAAACAATTTTTTTTTAAAAGATTTTATTTATTTATTTGACAGAGAGAGATACAGTGAGAGAGGGAACACAAGCAGGGGGAGTGGGAGAGGGAGGAGCAGGCTTCCCGCAGAGCAGGGAGCCCGATACGGGGGCTCGATTCCCAGGACACTGGGATCATGACCTGAGCCGAAGGCAGACGTGTAACGACTGAGCCACCCAGGCACCCCCCAAAAAATAATTTTTTATTGAGACTGTTTCTTCCCTTGCACAGTGGTTACAAGAGCAGTTACTCAAAATTCTTAAGCAGTTAATTATTTGGGTTGTTTTTGAAAAATGCCTAGATTTTGGGATGCCTGGGTGGCTCAGTCGTTAAGCATCTGCCTTCGGCTCAGTCATGATCCCAGGGTCCTGGGATCGAATCCCGCATCAGGCTCCCTGCTCAGCTGTAGCCTGCTTCTGCCTCTGCCTGCCACTCCCCCTGCTTGTGCTCTCTCTCTCTGACAAATAGACAAATAAAATCTTTAAAAAATAATTTAAAAAAATTAAAATGTCTAGATTTTTTAAAAATTGTATTTAATCTGAGGAATTCCTATCTATCCCTTTTGTGTTATCTTGTATGACAAATTTCTCCTGTTCTTTCTATATATTCACCATGGAATTGTGAGAGTATAGAGCTTCAAGTAGTCATGGAAGTCACTTAGTTCTTATCCAAACATTTAATTTGGTAATGGTGGCCCAGAGAGAGTTATTTTTGCATGTGATTTCTCTAGAAGATCCCATTTCTCTGATGTAGGAGCTCTTTCAGCAGAGGAGGGTTCATTGTGCCCTAAAGGTGGGCAGCATCCCAAACAGCATTCCTGGTCTTTCTTGTGAGCAAAGCGTCTCCAGAATACAGAAAGACTTAGACTAAGACCTGGTCATCCAAAATTCTGCCCCTCAAGACATCTGTATGATGGCAGGCATGTGCCAGCAGGAGCCCATCAGTAAAGGTTGCCCAGTCTGAGCTAAGACATAGGCTGGTGAGATTCCTGCTGTTCCTCTTCTTATTCTGTGCCTTGTTCCCTGATACAGTTGGGTGGGAGGCAGCATGTTACAACTGGAAAAGCCCTGTACAGAGAGTTCAGCCACAAATGTTCACCCCAGGCAAGGCACTTAACATCTTTAGTTCTTAATGGATGGGATTAGATGATCTCTAAAATAAAAGGAAGGAAGGAAGGAAGGAAGGAAGGAAGGAAGGAAGGAAGAAAGGAAGAAAGAAAGGAAAGAAGGAAGGAAGGAAAGAGATGTTTAATCTAATCCCAAAAAAGGAGACTAATTTTTATCACTTTTCTTTTTAAAAGAATATACTGTACTTGATTGCATTGCAACAGTTCAGCCTTCCTTCCTGCCCCTTAATCTGGAGACAAGAGGACTAGAGTGGGGATTCATGGAAGAGCAATGTTCTCTTTGTGCTGGGTCTCTTTGAGTTGTGAACTTGGGACTGGGGAAAGCAGAGGACACATTATTATTTTTAAAGTAATGAGAGTAAGTAGCAGCTAACATGAAATAAAGGAAACAAGTATATTTTAGATGATCTAGAAGTCATGATATGAGGAGTTAAAGCATGATGTGGAAAGCCACAGGGCATCTGTAGGAGACTGCCTGCCTAGCTCATATCAGACCCCTTTCTCCCAAGAGGGAACTTTCTCCCTATTTAAAATCAACATTCTCAACGACAGATGATGGGCTCTAAGGCGAACACTTGACAGAATTGGATCAGTTACATTTCTGCCCTCATGTTTGGAAATGAGATTCAGTGAGTAGTGTTCCTGGAACTAAGATGATAGAAACTGAGCTTTTCTGTGACCTCATCCAACACACGTTCATAGGAGCAGTAAAGCAGGTCTGCAGAGGTGAAAAGTTAAGAGGTTTAATGAAGAGAAATAGAGACAAAGGGCAGCAATGGTGAGGGTGTTTTGCCTCACTCCCGATGACTTTCAGGTTTGGTACCAAGTCCCTGCTGGGACCCTGGGTGCACTTGCCCTTGGACCATGAAATACGCCTATGTCCCTGAAACCCTACAACAAACTTCTAAGGGTAAACATTGCTAAGGCAATATATAAAAAGGGGCAGGAACATTCTTGTCTAGTTGAGGCTAATGGGGAAAATCAGTACAGATAAAACATGTCCTTGATCTGGAAGTTTGGTTCGTAGACAAAAGATGGAAGGGTGAATCCCAGCAAAATGGAATCTGTCAGCTTCACAGCGTCTTTGCATAGCCACCCTGCATCCCCACACCCCAATCTCTCCTCCTCCTCAATGCTCCCCAAGGTTGGGTCCTTCTTAACTATTAAGCTGCTGAAAAGTCACCACCTCAGGGAAGTCTTTCCTCCCCAATCCCTGTCTCTTATTCCTGATTTTTCCCTCAGGCCATAAAGAAATAAGCTAATGATTTCCAAATTAGCGAATTCCACAGAAGGAGGATTCTTCAATTGGATTTAATAGTGAAAGTATCAACATTGTCCTCCATCTTTATTTCAAGTTTCAGCTAATGAATTAACTAAGAAATTTCTCTACCATTCTCTTCCAGTTCACCTCCTCAGCAATGATCATCCTCTCCTTTCTATTAGGCCAAAACTTTTAGTTCAAAACTGAAAACTGTAGTCAGTCCTCTGGAAATTTCTAAGCACACCTGGATGCCAAGAGATAGCCTCTGCTTTTCATCCGATTCTAGGTCAAAGAGCTGGCATTATCTAAAGCTCCCGACCACAAGGAAAGCCAGCAACACCCCTCTGTTCTGCGGCTTCTTCCAGTGACGTGAGTAATAGAAAGTAGAAGATGGTGAGCTGAAATGTGCTTGTCCGTGTGTACTTTTCCTTGGGAGTCTGGGAGGGGTTCCCCGCTACCCCCTTCTCACTAATCACTATGATGGAAGGATGAGGAGAGAATCCAGATGGAATTCCACCTTTGCCATTTAAGATGTGGGTGACCTTGGGTCAGTTACTTGGCCTCGCCAATCCTCAATCTTCTTACCCGTACAATCAGCACATATTAATACAGTGGGTAGTTGGGCCTCCTAGGGTCGATAGGAGGATTGCAGACAATGTGTGTAACTTTACTGCCCAACATCATGCACACGAAAAAATGTCAGAAGTCCTTTTTATCTAGGCAGAAAGCCCAGGTGGATCCTTGAGGCTGTCACTATTGTCCTCATTCAGACTTCTCTGTAGCCCAGCTCTCATCCCACGTCTTACCTTCTATCCCCGGACATTATTATAGCTTCTCTAAATGAACTGTCCTACCCAATGAATTGTTTTCTAAGGTGGCAGTGCCATGAGTTGCATTGTATCGGGCCTTTTTTTCTTTTCTTCATACTAATGAGGTCCAGATATAGTGTTGTTGCTTTTATTTTTCCAAGAAAATATATTGCTTCCTTTCTATGTGAATAGCACAGATGCTTAGAATTATATGGTGATCAATACTAATTAGGTATTCTGTTCAGTGGATGTTTAATGCTTTCATTGGAGACTTTCATCTAGTCACTTTGAATTGGTTAACCCAAACTCGATATTGATTAAATTGTCTTCTTTTTGTTTGATCTCCTTAGTGAAGGGGAAAAAAATCACATTCTTGTATTCTTTTAAATTTCAAACCTAAAAATCAGTCTGTGGATATAAAAAGGAGAAACGAGGCATGCAATAATATTATGGCAAGATCCTGCTTATGAATTCAATTAAAATTTAATTGAATTTAAAGAAATCCCATTTTTTTTTTTTTATGGAGACAAAAATTAGAATCCTGTGAAAAATTCTTACAGTCTCTCTTTCTCTCTCTCCCTCTCTGTTTTCTTCATTCTTATTTTCTAATAAATCTTCTTCAGACTTGAGACCCTACTGGGAAATTTCACTTTTAGTTTTGGGAAATGTCAGTTACCAGTGGTGGGAATATCAGAATATCTAAGCAAGAAAAAATAATCCCTTCTCTCTCACAAGTGTTAAAAATAGCCACAGGGTATTTCCCCCCCTTCTAAATTCTGTAAAAGGAAAAAAAAAATCACCTTTGGACTAAAGTTAATGAGGGATTATTTTCCTAGGGGAAAAATCTTTTTAGAAAATTAAAAGAAACAAAACGATTTGAAATTGCAATCAGTCAAGGCAGAAGGACAGGGTGGCCAGTGGCATCTGCTTAGGCAGAGCACAATGGGCCCCACTTTCTTCCCTTGCTCCCCAGGCCTTTGGACAGGCACAGGAGGCCATCAGGGAAAATGACTCTGGCCATGAGAAACACCCTCTTCCCCCCCCTTCAGCTTTTCAGTGGGAGGAAGAGGAAAGAGTAAATCCATACTCTGAAACTTCCTGGAGGCCTGGTCTCTTAGGCTGGGGTCTCATCCCATCTCCAGTGAGTCAGCTGAACGGTCAAACTTGACCCCTAAGACAAGCCTGCCAAGAAGCACTTCTCCCTCTAGTTCTCAGCCTAAAAAATGGGCCTCAACAACCTTACTGGTCCTTACCCCATCTCCCCCTCTCTCCCCCATCCTGAGCCCTGCCCATTTTTAGCTCCCAGCACTGCTGACCCTGCACAGGGAAAAGTTAGTTCTTTGCTCGCTTTTGTCCCAAATGTTCCACTTTTGTTTCTTTTTCACTCCTTTCCTCCACCGCCCACAGCTGCGTTCTTTCCCTAGCTAAGTCAAGTGAAGGACTGTAGGACTGACTCAGACAGAAGACAAAAGATGCAAAGGCAAAAGATTTTAGTAGTGGGTATATTCTCGTTACCCGTTTATAGAGGCTGAATTTGGCAGAAAACGCTCAAGCTCCACTTGACTTTGAATGTACAAACATCAAGTAATGCTTAGTGTATTCCTCCCAATTCACAGGTGCCTAAGAATTTAAGACTGTGGTCAGATATTAGAGAGAAAATAAAGAAGTCAAAGTATAAGCAACAGGACAATCCCAAACCTGGGGAAACTTGCATCCAGTCTGTGTACAAGGGAAAGGACCCAAGGCAAGGGTAACTAAAATAAAACCACGTGTGTGGTCCACAGACCCTTAAATTTTATTGGCTTCCATGACTGTCACCTTTCCAGTCCTGAACCACAGACTCAAATGGAAATTACCAGGAGGTATTCAGGATTCCAAATTAACTTCCTTTGGCAGATCCCTACTCCCCTAAGTAGGAGTAAGCGTAAATGAGGCCTTAACTCTTGAAGATATTGCAGAACTTGCTGCTAACGCAATAGCTGCCCAAGACTCTAGCCAAAGTTGTTTTTGATGATAGGCTAGCCCTCGATTATCCTCTAGCTGAGCGAGGAGAGGTTTGTGCCCTGGCCAGCAAAACTTGTTGCACTTGGATTAACACCTCTGGGGAAGTTGACACTGGCCTACATAACATCACTGAACGAGCCACCTGGCTTCAGAAAGTGACTCCTTCAGTGGGGTCTTTCTTCGATCTATTTGATCTAAGTTGGTCTGGGTGATGGGGACTGTGGCTTCAGAGTCTCCTCCAAACTTTGGATATTATTCTGCTTATAGTCATTTTAATAGTCTCCATTCTTCACTGTGTTCCCTTGAAAGCTTTAGATGCATGTGTGCAACCACTGGTGACCAGACAAATGATCTCCCTTTGTCTAGAACAGCCAAGAGAGGATGATGAAACAGCCAACTATGGGAACAATGCCTCAATATCCTAACCCATGTATTCCACTCTGAGATCCAACCTGACTCCAACACCATCAGGAAGCACTGGCCCAGAGTGGTGCTAACACCTTACTTCTTGATCAACAGTCTCAGTACCACTGGCTGGAGCACTGAAGGACTCCTGTGACATTGCTCCTGGCAAATAGTGAACAATTTTGTTCACGAGCAAAGAGTTAAATACAAAGCCAAGATCTTTCTTGTTGATGCTGGGCTCTGAAGACTGGCTTCCCATTCTACTTCTTAGGACTGAAGAAAGGAACAGTTTAGTTTACAGAACAAGAGCAAATTACCAAACTCAAAACTGATTTTAATTGAATAGGCTAATGAGATATGTAATAATCCCTGTTAACATTGTTACTTCTGGGGGAAAGGGGCTTAGCATGGCATGCAGGTGTCTTTGCTATATATCTCTATTTCAAAGTGGTTCCCGGCTCCGTTTTTTCCTTCTTGATTTAGAACAAATTTGCAGATAAATAGTCTTGCATGCAATATTTGTTTATTCCAAAAGAACATATTTACAATAAAAACATTGTAAGAGGAAAAAAATCCAGAGAATTGATCAAAAGAGGGAATCGATAAAGTTAATTAGTGTATTGGGACCCACAAAATGGAGGCTGCCCCAGGGCCTGACCCACCTCACAAATCTAAACCCAAGTCAGCTTGCACTTATGAGAAACACCTGTCAAGGAAACCTAACATGCACTAATCACAATCCTAACCCTAACCCTAACTTTATCCTAGAAAATAGCCCCTGCTAGCCTTATAAGGAAATCCTCAGTCTCCTAGTCAATCTTGCCCTGTTTCCGATTTGCTTCTTCTAACGCTCTATAAAACTTGCTTTGGGGCCACCTGGGTGGCTCAGTCAGTTAAGCGACTACCTTCTTCTCAGGTTATGATCTCAGGGTCCTGGGATCAAGCCCTGCATCAGGCTCCCTGCTCAGTGGGGAGTCTGCTTCTCCCTCTGCCCCTTGCCCTCTGCCCCTCGCCCTTTGCCCCTCTCCCCTGCTTGTCTGTTGCGCACACTCTCTCTCGCACCCTCTCTTTCACTCTCTCTCTCTCAAATAAATAAATAAAATCTTTAAAACTCGCTTTGTCCCAAATCTCTTAGGAGCAGCGTGCCACTGTTTGGGAGCTACTGTACTCCCCCAATCCATGGATTGTTTTCCCTTGAATAAAGCACATAAAATTTTTTACTTAAAAAAAAGGTATAAGGAACAGGATATAAGCAAGTTAAAAAACATAATATGGTTTATTGTTGAATTCAGAAAATGTATTTTTAAATATTGCCACAATCCTTAATACTCATGCGAAGCTACATTAACAATTTGTGTTTAGTAGATTTAGCCCTGGACGTTTGTTTTTCTATATTTCTGAAGTTTATAATAACATACACAAATTTATTAGAGGAACACTTTAAAAAATAAGAAAACAGGGGCGCCTGCCTGGCTCACTCAGTAGAGCATGTGACTCTTGATCTTGAAGTTGTCTGTTCAAGCCCTACTTTGGGCGTGGAACTTACTTTACACTTGATCTTAGCCAAAAGGCCAAGAAGCCATGGAACTTACTTTAAAAACAACAACAACAACAACAACAACAACGACTCATGAATTTACATGTCTACCTAACACCAGCAAAAGTGGATAAAATTGAAAAATTCAGTTGATCCATAAATATATTTGACCCAAGGTTATATTTGGTACAATTCTAGGTAAGATGCAAGGAAAGTCCTATCTTGTGGAGTGTGGTCAGGGAGCAAATTGCTCAGTGATGACTAGTTGGGGGTCTTCACCCCAGTCCTGCCGACCACTACTGTGTGAATCTGGGTAGCTTTTATGACCTCTCTAAGGCTCAGTTTCTTTCCTTTTTCTTTTTAAGATGTTATATTTAAGTAATCTCTACACCCAACATGGGACTGAAACTCACCACCCTGAGATCGAGAGTCCTAAGTTCGACCTACTGAGCCAGCCAGGTGCCTCAAACCTCAGTTTCTTTATCTATAAAATGATAGAGTGTTAGTACTGCCTTCTCAGTTTAAGAAGATTAAATTAAATGCTAGTATCTAGAAATTGCTGAGAATAATGCCTGGAATGCAGTGAGCCTTCAAAAATGCTACGTATCAACTGGATGGGAAGCAAAGACTAGAAGTCATTCATTGTATGTCAAAATAAGTGAATGTTTAGAGCTTTATAAATATAGTTGGATGTTTGCCTACATTTTTCATCTTTTCTTTTTGGTCAAAGATTGAGTTGAACCCAGATGGGATAACACATAATTACAAACGTACAAATTTTCCTGTTTCTTCTAGATTGGTACCTAATTTGGGATTATGTGGGTAGAAGAAAACAAAAAATATTCCTTGGAGTAATATCTGAAAACAGGAGTTAACAGATTAAGACTTTCAGAACAACCAACAAAACAAAAGCCCTGGCTATATACACAGAAACAGTGTTCTTTAAGGCTTGAGAAGATTTTTTTTGACCTTTGCTTTATGAAACATGAACAATCTTACATTTGATTGGTGAATTTTCTCCGAGTTTTTTTTTTTAAACCATGTTCCCTGCCTGAAAGCTAGACCTATTTATGGTGAGCACTGTTTTTTCAATTAAGTTTATTTTCATTTTCCCATAGGCCATGTTAGCTGAGAACGTCCAAAGTTTATTTTTCTTTCCTTTCCTTTTTATAAAGGTTTTAAAATAAATTATACAGCACTTATATCTATTGGTTTCTTTTGAAATACTGTGAATTTTTTTTTTCTCACACATTTAACTTCAGGAAATAAAGAGTTATTCTAAAATGCTTTTCAGAGAGTAATAGTAATCCATTTTGGTGGTAAACTCTTGGAGAGCAACTTTGTGAAACGTGCAAGCTGGTGCTCAACAAATAGTACTTAAGAATGATGTGTTTGTGACTTGGCTTTTCCCAAAAATTTTCAGCTGGATATCAGAAAATATTGTTTCATATCCCGAGCTCAGGATTGGTAATAAGTTTTCTCCACGAGGCCCCTCATGGTTGGGGGGGGGCGGGGTGGAAGGGAGTGGACTCCAAACAGAACCTCATATCACCTTTCTAACAGTTTTGTAACAGAAAATGTTCTCTGCTGAAAACACTTGGAGAGAGCGAATCCTAGCTAAGAACTCTCCGCGGCCGGAGCGCGTCCTCTCCCGAGCCCGGCTTGCAACCCCTGGGGAGGTCTGCACGTCCCGGGAGGACAGCGGGCTGCTCCGGATCTGGGGAGCCCGCTCTGGGGGACCCGGAAGGTCGGCAGAGCTGGAGAGAGGTCCGCCCGTCGAGGGGGAGGTGGAGGAGGGAGGCTACGGCCGGCTCCCGGGGCGCCCCACCCGCGCTGGGGGAGGGAGGGAGCGGAGGCCGAGCGGCGGCTGACCTGCCCTCTCCCCGCCGCCCCGCGCTGCCACGGCGCCGCCCCGCGCTGCCACGGCTCCGCCCCGAGCGCGGTCTCCCATCCGCCGGTTGGCGTCCCTGCCCGCGCCAGCGCTCGGCCGCCGGCTCCCGCTCCTCCTCTCCCCCCCCCCCCCCCCCGCCCAGGGGTGGGGGCAGGAATTCGGCCGGAGAACCCGGCCGGGGCACAGTGCCCTGGAGGGCTGGGCGGGGCGGCCTAAGGCCGCGCCCTCCTCCCCGGCGGCTGCTCGGCTCTTCCCCCTCCCGGGCTCCTGCTCCCCTCCTCCCTCCCTCGCCCTCCTCTCTTCCTCCCCCTTCTGTCCTCCCGGGCAGCTCGCAGCTCCTCTAGTTCTCCGCCTCCCCTGCACTCCTTCTCCCTGCCCCCCACCCACACTCCGGCTCCCTTTCCTTATGTCCTCCGCGGCTCCTCCCCTGCGCTCCTCCCGCTTCCCCTCTCCTCTGCTCTCTTCCCCTGGTGCCCCTTCTCCTTGCTCTCCCTTCTCCCTACCTTCCTCCCTGATCCTGTTCCCTTCCTTTCCTCCATCCCCGCTCCTCTCCCCCACCCCTCTCTCCTGCCCGCCTCTTGTCTTCCTCCTCTGCGCCTCCCTTGCGCCCCTTCACCCGGCTCCCACCACCTCTCGTGCTTTCCTCCCTGCTTCCCCCTCCGTGCCTCCCCCGAACCCCTCCTCCTTTCTCTCCCTTGCCCCTTTCTCCAGCTCCCCTCCTTCCTTCCACCCCTGCTCCCCTTCCCGGGCTGCGGAGCTCCCACGCGGTTGCTATGGAGGCGCCAGCGGCTGCGCGCCGCGGGGCGGGAGCTGCCCTGGGGCCCCGGGGACCGAGCAGAGACTCTGCCCGGGGCTCTGGCGCCTCGCCCCCCCGGGGCCCAGGAACAAAGAGCGCCCTCCCCCATCTCAGGAGTGCACTGAGACCTTCAGACGCCCCAGGCCGGGAGGCTTAAGACCACCGCGAATCTGCTCTGCTCCAACCTCTGTAGACCGGACCCTGGGGTCGGAGTGACAGCTGTGCGCCACTGAGCTACCTTCCCGGTCCCCCGAAGATCGCTCCCGCTCTCCCATCCCCACCCCCAGGCTGGAGGTGTCAGTGGGGCTGGGGGACGGCCAGATGGCCCCATTTAACAGGACTGTCCCCTTTTGTTGGGGGCCGAAGCAGCGTCCAGGCCAATTTACATAGGAAAATGGGGTTTGTGTCCCCAATTCAGTGCAGTGCCCGGACAGCTGGTGGCTCTGTCATCATGTCAGGACCCCACAGCTTGATGTTTAAAGTGGCTTTATGTGTGCAGATGTGTGAGTGTGAATAGCAATTGATTGGGAACCGGTAGCTTTTAGGTCTGGCTTGGAGAAACAGCGTTCACAGAGAAATTTTATCAGCCTGGTCGCTGTGTAAGATCATGGAACGGAAAAGTCTTCCGAAGACTTCTGATGCTCTCTTACAGAGCTATGGCTTACTTGATCCAGAAATCTGAAAAGCCAAATAGTTGGGATCTGAAGAGGATTTTTTAAATCGTTGTCATTTACCCTTTTGTGTTTGTAAAAGTTGTAGGCTGAACATAAAAGGCATAAGAACTGACAGGACTTCAAAACAAATTGATGAAAAATCTAATCCATTTTATTAAACTACTTTAACTCTGCTAGCTTGTGTCTAGGGCGATAGCCTGTAGCAGGCTGAAAATTATCGTTAATTTGTAATCAGTAGCTTAAACGTGTGTACTTGTTAGGGCAGGGAGGTACTTCAATTCTTATTTTACTAGTGAGGAATTAGAATCTCAGGGAGGGTAAGTGATTTTCCCAAGGTCCTACAACTCTGGAATATGATCTCAATGGTTAGAATCCATAAAAGATGAAGGCAAGGGAAGATTTAAGAAGGAGATTCTGAGCCCCTGAAAATACCTTAATTAAGACGCTCTCAAACCTTTCCACCAGTCCGCTGGAGCCACCAACAGGTAACTCCCTAGAAGACAAGGGACTGAGAGGCGTTTTTTCCCTCAGCCTTTATACATTCAACGTGAGCGCCTGTTTGTACTGGAGCCAATTCTAGCCACTAGAATCTTCCAGAACTCTGAACTAGAACTGGTGACTTCGTTTCAGTCGGTGTAACCATTTTGTGACAAGATGAAAATTGCATGGTTAGGATTTGAATGAAATGGGAAATCAAAGCTGCCCTGGAACCCTCCAGCTCAGTCTCAGTCTAGTCTGGTGTTCAAGTGGGTGGACTAATTGACTGTAATGGAACCTGCATTCGCCTTGCTAGAAGGTGAGGTGGCTAGTTTGGAAAGGCTTTGAGCTCCAAACAGCAACACTAGCTACATTTTAACAATTGAAAAGAATCCTTGAACCCTCCCCTTACTTCAGGACAGTGTTGGAAGAATTCTATTGGCTAAATTTAACAAATAGACTTCTATTCACTACTTACGCCTTTAAACCCTACGTGAATTTGTGATAAATGAGGAGAGTGCTTCTGAGGAAGATTTTAGTAGAGCTGTCCTGAACCACAGGATGCCACATTAAAAGACAATATGAAGGGTGCCTGGGTGGCTCAGTCGGTTAAGCAACTGCCTTTGGCTCAGGTCATGATCCCGGAGTCCTGGGATCGAGTCCCACATAGGGCTCCTGGCTCAGTGGGGAGCCTGCTTCTCCCTCTGACCCTCTCCCCTCTCATGCTGTTTCTCTGTCTCTCTTTCTCTCAAATAAATAAATAAAATCTTAAAAAAAAAAAAGACAATATGAAAACTAGAGTTCTTCCTAATACTATCCTCACCTCTGGAGGTTTCTGATAACCCAGAAGACAGATCACTAGACAGAGGAGCCATACTTCTGAACATTGTTGGAATCAGTGGCTCTGGGTCTGAATTTTTTTTTTTACATTTTAAAAAAATTTAAATTCAATTAATTAATTAACATATAATGTATTATTTGTTTCAGGGGTACAGGTCTGTGATTCATCAGTCTTATATAACACCCAGTGCTCATTACAACACATACCCTCCCCAATGTCCGTCACCCAGTTACCCCACCTCTTCACCCCCCTCCCCTCCAGCACCCCTCGGTTTGTTTCCTATGACTGAGTCTCTTATGGTTTGTCTCCTTCTCTGGTTTCATCTTGTTTTCATTTTTTCTTTTCTTCCCCTATGATCCTCTGCCTTGTTTCTTAAGTTCCACATATCAGTGAGATCATATGATAATTGTCTTTCTCTGATTAACTTACTTCACTCAGCGTAATACCCTCTAGTTCCATCCCTGTCGTTGCAAATGGCAAGTTTTCTTTTTTGATGGCTGTGTAATATTCCATTGTGTATATATCACATCTTCTTTTGGATCTGAATTTCAATCCCAGTTCTGCCAACTGATTCCTACTTTGAGCTTTAGATTCCTCATCTGGGGACATGACAGTTCCTGGCTATTATTGTGAGGATTAAATGAGCCATTGCTTGTGAATGGTTAGAACATCCCCTGGCAGATAGTAAATGGAAGATAAATGGTAGCTTCATACTTATTATTTTTAATAACAATTTACTCTTGGTTCCAATTCTAAGCATATTTTATTTTATTTTATTTTATTTTTTTAAAGATTTTATTTATTTGACAGAGAGAGAGAGAGACAGCTAGAGAGGGAACACAAGCAGGGAGAGTGGGAGAGGGAGAAGCAGGCTCCCGGCCGAGCAGAGAGCCCGATGCGGGGCTCGATCCCAGGACCCTGGGATCATGACCTGAGCCGAAGGCAGACGCTTAACGACTGAGCCACCCAGGCGCCCCTCTAAGCATATTTTAAACATATTTTAAAGCATGTGTAGCTTTGGTTATCCTGGTCCCAATGCCAAAAAAAAAAAAAAAAAGAGCTCACATACTGCATTTCAAACCTGAGAAAGAGCAAGAATGTATAACTGGATTGGAACCAGAAGTGGAGGTTCATTTCTGTTCTGCTGCTTCTTCTTTTTTTAAAGATGTTATTTATTTATTTGAGAAAGAGATTGAGAGAAAGAGAGAGATGGTGAGCACGGGGAAAGGGTAGAGGGAGAAGCAGACTCCCCACTGAGCAGGGAGCCCCATGCAATGCAGGACTCTATCCTAGGACCCTGGGATCATGAGCTGAGCCAAAGGCAGACACTTACGGGACTGAGCCACCCAGGCAATCCTCTGTTCTACTTCTTACACCAGAACAAGTTAGCGAGTTTTTTCTGCCTCCCATTTGCTCGGGCTCATGTAGTGCTAGGATGAGAGTGCCAAATACAGGATGAGGATGTTAGGTAATGAATCTAAGAACCTCTCGATTCTTGTTTTTAGAATCACTAATAATGTGTTATATTTAAAAAAATAACTGTATATGAGGAAATTATTTGAAATTGACTCCCCCACCACAACCACACACATAGTCTCTTGTTCTTAACTGCTTTATTTGGACTACTTTTTAGCACTTGCACTGGTTAGCTATTGAGGTATAACAAACAATCTCAAAACTCAACACCAAAGTAACATCATTTATGATTCTAGCTTATGCATCTGTGTGTCAGCAGGTCACCTGCTGGTCACATTGGGTGGTGCTGCTAATGTTGGTTCAGCTTATACATGCATCCAAGGGTCTCTAGGGGCTCCGCTTTAGACTCAGTTTGGCTGGAGAAGCTTTGCTGGAGCAGCTCCGCTCCTCCTCCTTTACCTTTCTCCTGCGACCAGCAGACTAGCTTGGGCATATTCTCATGGCAATGACAGAGGAACAAGAAGAGCATCGGAATCATGAAGGCCTCTCAAGGTCTACTTTTTTCTAGATCCAGGAGCTGCCATGCTGTTGCTTCTACCTTATTCTATTGGCCAAAGCAGGTCACATGTTCAGGCTCAAAGTCAAGGAGAAGGGAAGAAGCCCAGCTTACCACAGAGCACATGACAAAGGGAATGAATAGAGGAAGGATAAAAAATTGGGGCCATTAATGCAATCAAACACAGCACTTGTCAACATCGGGCTTAGTATACATTTTATTTATACAGAATTTTGTTTCTCTTCCTGCTAGAACGTGAGCTCCATATGGGCAGAGATTTTGTCTGCTTTGTTTATTGCTACATTCTCAAGTTCCAGAACAGTGGCACATTATAGATGTTGAATAAATATTGGATGAATCAATTAGGAGGATTACTTTAATTATTTTGGCTTATGTATAAAGCTAAATTCCCTGAGCTCGAATATGATTTTGTTACTTTATCTTCTGATTTAAAGGTCATTGTTCACATTTGCTCGCTATAGAAACTGCTGGCTGTTTAGAATAAACATTATTTCTTAAACTTTAAAAAAATTCTAAATTTCAAAATAGTGTAACATTTCTCTAGGACATATTGGGCAGAAAATTAGCAGTAGGGAGAGGGGGAATTTTACTTATATTTTGGCAGAGAATATGTTGTTTCTTCCTACATGGGAATAATGCTAATATAAATCTCCAACTTCCAGAATTTGAATCTGAAAAATTCTCAAGGTCTTTGGATTTGAACTGTTTCCAAGAGGTGTGGGTTACAGGATAGTACCTCCGCTAATTACCTTTTTGGGCTTTTAGGTTCACAGAAATTCAATCATTTCTCTCTCCACCCTACTTGACCTAATCCAGAAAACATAGAGCAAAGAAATTTTCTTAAGGTCATGCTTCAAAGGGGAATTCCTGTGTAATATATTTTTTTATTCCCTTGAAATTTGAATTCATGCTGCCAGGTTTTGACTGTGACAGATGATGAGGTAGGAGATAAAGTAGGCGTTAATGCTTAGTTACATAAAGGGGAGCTTTGCATATGTCCATACTTAGCAGCAGGCTAATTTGGGACTCCCGCAACAAACTCAGGTCTTGAACACTGGAGTGAGTATCTGAAGTTTCATGATGCCAAGTGACTAATTTCTCAGATGGGCGGCCTGTAGAACTGAAAGCTTGATTCTAGGTAGATATATTATTTTGGATAAGAGAGGAACCCGCAAAGTTAGGGGCCAGGAGGCGTCCTGAATTATAGTCATTTCTCTCTCCTTTTCTCTCTCTCTCTGCATGTCACTCTATAGAGTCCCCACACAACTGACGGTTGCAAGTTATAAATTTAAAATGCTGTAAACATGTCTCAGAAAGGTTTTGTTTATACATTTATACGAATATGTTTGCTTTATTATTAGTGAGACCCTACAAGTGGTCAACTTATTTAGGTTAGGTCTTTTGGGTTGAGAGCTTAGAGATTTAGAAGTTCATTCATTCAGCAAACATTCATCGGGGTCTATTAGACAAAGCCCTTGGCCCCAGGGAGCTCACAGTCTTGGGGAAGATCTGAGTGTCCATGGGCAATGTCAACACAGTGGGATAAAGACTCTGACTGGGGAAAGGGTGGGGTGGGAGCTCAGAGGAGAGGTGCCCAGGGATTCCAGGGAAGACAAAGAAAGCAAACTAACATTGGTTAATTGTGTAATGCTCCTGATCTGTAGTTCCTTTGCCTTCATTGTCTCCTCTTCATTCTGACAGTTTCCCTACCTGCAGGCTAGGCAGGATAGCCAGGGGAGCTGGTGGCTGAAGGGTGTGTAACCTCAAGGTCCTACACTTTGTAAGGGGTGGATCCTACATTCACACTTGGGGCTCCTGACATTCTCTAGCAGGGCTGTTTCCTTCTTGGTCCTACCACCACTCCTTCTCTTGGCCAGGCTGGGGTAGTCCGGGTGTTGCCAGGCCTTCCATCCGTCAAGGGTAAAATGAGGACATTGTCCAGGATGATTTTAAGATCTTGTGCCTCTTAAGGGTCTATGATTCCAAGAACCTTTGCTTTTCTAGTCACTGAGAAACCTTGATGTGAAAGTAGTGTCAGTTTTTTATTCATGTTTTACAGAACCCCTGTGATAGGCTGATCTTAATTAAAAAAAAAATCTGTTTCAAGATGAAGACATTGAGGAACTAGGATCCTGCCACTTCTCTGTGGTGCCACAGGGTCCTGTCAGGGTCAACATTCACGCTTCTGGCTCCTGAGTTTCTGATCTCTTATTCCTCTGTGTGAAATGGTGTTCCCAGTACCTCTTAATTTTTATTTTACTTCCATTTCTAGTGGGGGATGCTTGAAACTATGTTCTGTAATTAAATGCCCCCTAAGTTATTTCTTGCTCTAGATTTTTTTTTTCTTAAAGATTTTATTTATTTATTTGTCAGAGAGAGAGAGAGAGAGCAAGCGAGCAAGCACAAGCAGGGGGTATGGCAGGCAGAGAGAGAAGCAAGCTCCCCACCGAGCAAGGAGCCCGATGCAGGATGCGAGCCCAGGATCCTGGGATCATGACCCGAGCCCAAGGCAGACACTTAGTCGACTGAGCCACCCAAGCATCCCTGCTCTAGATGTTTTAAAGTATGTGTATGCGCATGTGTGCATGCATGGATTCCCTCATTTGCTTGTTGTTGGAAAGAGGTTGCAGACTGAAAGTTGGAGGGCCAGAGGTTTGCCTACAGACATATTTTAAAATATTTTAAAATTTATTTTGAATAAGTGACACTTGAAAATGGTACAAATTCCAAGAAAGACCTGCACAGGATTTTTTAAAGGTTTAAGCTGACATTTAATGATTGAAGGATTTCACGCATAAAAATCTGGGTTTATGACTTTTCACGAAAATCAGATCTGGCAACATTAGCCCACATTTCCTATAATGCCAGCCTTATCTTCTTTTGGCCGACTGTGGGCTTACCAGACCAATCTCTTATCCCCATTCCCATGTCCTCACCACTGACAGCCTCTAGCTGTCATTTAATCACTGGGTGGCCCCTCTAGACATCTGTGTTTGCACCTGCTCCCCTCAAGTATTTGTACTTTTTTTTTTTTAAGTAGGCTCCACGTCCAACGTGGGGCTTAAACTCACAGTCCTTTAGACCAAGAATCGCATGTTCTACCTCAGGAGCCAGCTAGGCACGCCCCAAGTATCTGTTAGATGCTCCACCAGCACAGGAGGGAGCCTGGCAGATGTGGGGCAGAAGTGCTCCTAGCAGCTGGTGCAGGAAGGTGACCTTCACCAGCAGTGTGAGGATGTAGGTGGGTGAGTCATATAGGAGATGCCTCAGGCCTGAGACGAAAAGGGCCAATCGGGAGCGAGGCTTAGGGTTGGCTGGGATATTTGTTTTCTGGGCAGCAAACAGTAACAACAAATAAAACAGGGAGACCAAAGGAGAAGGAAAAGAAAAAAAAACAAAAACAAAAACAACAGGGCTCATTGAAGGGCAAACCAAAGAAATAGGGGAAATGACAACCATGAGCAAATGATTACTCTCCCTGCTCTCACCTGCAAAACGGGCATGTGTTTCCTAGAGAACACTCATGAGTGTAAGAGGCAGTAAAATGAAAGGCTGCACCATAATGCCTGGGTTTTCATAGATTATAGAGGATGGTGTGCTAACTCCTGAATGTAGGTGTGGCTGCTTCACTTCATGCTCTAGGAAGTTAAAAAAAAAAAAAAAAACCAGCAAAAACATCATTTTTTTTTTCCTGGATAAAATTCTACTTTTTTGGGCCCTGTAGTCTTTGGGCATTGAAAATGAGTTTTTTTTTTTTTAAATATGACAGTGTTCTCTTCCCAGTGACTTGTGGGCCACCTGGTCCCATAGCGGTTATGTAGGGCCTACAAAAGATGCACCTGCGCAGTTAGGGTGACAACTTGCATTTCCAAAGTAAGTGACTTTACTGTTCTCATAATCCTAGCAGGGGTTCTGGCTCAGCCTCAACGGGGTTCAGAGTTTGGCTGTGTGTGCACCTGGCAGGGAGATCACCATCTATGTGAATGGGCTTATTCGATGTCATAAGGCGTTAACAACTATTCCAGTTCTCTCCCATCCAAGGACATGATAAAATTGTGCTTTTGTGTTGCCCGGAGTTCAGGCATGCCCATGGGACTTTCTTTAGCTGAAGAAATGCATTTAGAGGTGATTTGTGTCACATGAAGCAGCTGCCTGACCACAGAAGCCATAAGGGCATGTCAAGATGCTCCATCAGCTTGCTTTCCTGGCTGACTCAGATGAGCAGAGACCCCCTAACAACCTGCACTGAACACACAGGGAACACAAGGAACAAACCTGTGATGCTATAGCACTGTTCGTTTTGTTTATTACTGCCGCATAACTTGGCCTACCCGGACTGATAGAGGTGATATTTTAGAGTTTTGTTTTATTTTGTTTTGTAATTGAAGGGGAGAGTTTTTGCTTGCTTTTCTTGCTTCTTTTGTGGAGGGAAGATGGGGAGAGTGGAAGGGACAAGGACATTGGAAGGAGGTGGCATGGATCTGTTCTCTAGCTAGGCCCTTAGTCTGGATGGAGGCCCCAGTGGAGAAAGAAGTTGAGCTGGAAGCTAAACAAACTCTTTTCATGGGTGATTTTCAGAGTCTTGCCATAGTTTTCAGACCTAAGTGACAACATGGTGCCTTGACATCAGGAGACGGCCATACTCCCACCTTTCCCCCAGGACCCAGCAGTGCCGTGACGTCTCAGAGACTGGTGGGGAGGATCTTGACACAGCTTCTCCTTTTCAGACATTGGTATTTCTACGGGGCGGGGGCGGGGAGGGGGCAGCAAAGGCAGGTATGGTGTCCTGACGTGACAGCAGGAACAGGCAAACATAGGTAGATTTGGGACTGGACACGCCTGAGATATCCCCCTGGAGATACCCAGAAATAACTGGGGGGAGTTTTGGGAGGAGCAGCTAAGGGCTGAGTGTTGCGCTGTTGATGCTAAGAGCTGCTATCATTTGGAATTAATATTAATGGGCCCTCCTATGTACCTGCAGGCTCGGGGGGTGTGGAGACAGTGGGTCACATAATTAGTCAGCTGCATTGGTACAGCAGGGCCTGAGGCGCGGCGGCAAACGGGTGACAATATTGATCTTTTTCACTGACTATCAGCTTTACCGTGTCATTTTTCTACGTTTGCTATCTGGCAACATGGGTCAGTGTATATTTTGTCCAGCAGACAAACTGAATGTGTGACATATTCATTTCACGAGGAAGAAAACCAAAATGCTTAACATTATTTTATAAACCACTGTAATTTCTAGACTTCATTACAGGACCAATTTTCCTTTTTCTTTTTTCTGTCAACATGGAAAACAGCATTTATTCTCTTTATAATCAATGGCAATTTTCTTTTGGGGAGAGAGTTTGGGAGGCGGTTTAGCAAACTACATTGACCTTGGCTATGAAATGACTTTAAAAAGCCACCATATACTCCCAGAAAGACAAAGTGCTATCGAAGCACAGGTATCTTTGTGAGGCTACATGATGACAAAAAATAGAGAGACTATTTTGTTATAATTAAACCTAAATTGGGCTGGAGGCGTTCCATTTCAATGCCCTTCACTAGCCCACAAACTCGGTTGTACTGCCCCAGGGATGTTACTAACAGCTTACATTCATCTGAGGGTATCCGACCCTAGAAGGCGACCTGAGAGGAGGGATTCCTCGTCTCTCTTCTCTATTTTATTATCTTTGTCCCTGGCTTTAGGCGGTAGTGTGGAATTTCCTGGTGGCACCTGCAGTTATGACCCTGGCTTTGAGAATCCATTAATTCTTCTCCATCGACTTGGATCGACAGCTTGGGGAACTCTGGGCACCATGGTTTTGTGCACAGCAGAGCCATCTTCCTATTGAAATGTAATGTAAAAATCTGGGACAATGTCAACATGGAAAATAGCATTTATTCTCTTTATAGTCAATGGTCACATCTCCTTCGAATATTATAACTTAACACTTGTAAAGATCTTTCCGATAAATTAACACGGTTTCTCACCCCAAAATGGTGAAGTCCTGATTCTTGCTCAAGGTCACCAATTAGTAGCAGAGATGGAATTTTTTCTTTTTTAAGATTCTATTTATTTATTTATTTGAGAGACTGAGAGAGAGAGAGAGCACAAGCAGGGGGAACGGCAGGCAGAGGGAGAAGCAGACTCCCTGCTGAGCAAGGAGCCCAATGCCGGACTAGATCCCAGGAACCTGGGATCATGACCTGAGCCGAAGGCAGACGCTTAAGGACTGAGCCACACAGGTGCCCCCAGAGATAGAATTCAAACTCAGGACTTCATGCTCCTTTACTATCCCCATCTCCCTTCACTTGGGGAGCATTGTAAAGTAATTAAGGGGTGACATTTTCTACAATACTTTTAAGTTACCACACTGTTATTTTGCTTCTAGAGAAAGGATTACAGAAAAAATTTTTCTGCTTTGATGTAAAGTACAATGGCATGCTACTAATGCATGGATGTTTATTTCCCTAAAGAATTGCTCTCTTTCTTACATTGGCAAAGCAAGCCTGCATCTCTATGGTCCACCCTACAGATTTACCCCCTAATCTAGTTTCTGAAAAGATACTACATACAACCAGATATCTGGGATCTGACAATGAAGGATAATATATATATGTATATATATTTATTTATGTGTATATATAAAGTAAATAGTTCCTTGGCTATCACTTCATCCAAACCCTTCCTTATTAGTTCTAAAGAGAATTATTATCATAGACTATTAGCAAAACCCACTTACTGAGTGACTGTTCTGGGGCCAAGCATGGGACTCAGCCTGGTGTCTATCTGCTGACATTTAGTGCTCACAGTGACCCATGACGTCAGTACCAGGTTAGTCCCATTTTACTGATGAAGAACTGAGGCTTACAGAGCTTTCGTAATCTAAGTTGCGCAGCAAGCAAGCGGCTGAGTGGTATTCACAAACACACCATTGATTTTACTCGTGTCCCTGAGGAAGGCTCATTTCTGGGGAAAAAAAATGATTTCTACAAATTAAAAAAAAAAATTGAACCAACCCAGAAATGAGTTGAAGAAACCAATGTAACCTATGTAACAGATTTAAACTTTGCTTTTCGGAAGCTGGCTTCAATGGAGACCTGTTAATCTTGTCGATTTCCCTAGAAAATTAATTTACTTTGCAGCAAAGCCTCAAGAGTGTGTGTATGAAACATTTCAAACAAGCTAGACCCAGTCTGCCTTTACCCAGCCACAAATTGTACAATTTATAGGGGGAAAAACCCTGTAAATTAAGCCAAAGCAACGTGAAACATTTTCCATTTAAAGAAAAGCTAGCCACTTAATGTATTTTCTAGCTACAGGATCTTGACCCTTTGAGGATGTTGAAAGGGAAGGGATAACAGGATTGATTGAGGAAAGGGAAGAACATCAACTTTAGAAAGGTTGTGGCAGATTAGACGGCATTATGATGCCCGTCATGACTTCCTCCTGCCAAAATGAGATTCATTAAAGAAAACTCTTCACTAAATTAAAACTCCCCTCACCAATCTCCTCCCCTCCAGATGTTAACAACCCGCTGCTGTTTGACAACATGGCTGTGGGTAGTCGGCGGGAATGCCTCATCACCTTCTGATAGGAGGGATGATGAGAAGCGCTGGGAAATATTTTAGTTACTTGAAGCCACAATGATGCCAGGAGCTGACAGACTGATGTTTCCTGTCGGGAATCCGCAAGGAGATGGCGCGACTCTCTCACTCTGAGGGCCACCTGCTCGCCAGTTGAGATGGGGTCGTTCCTGCGGCAGCGAGAGGCCCAGATGCCCTTGTGGTTCCCTCCCTGAACGGTGACAAGAGGGCTCAGGGAGTGGCAGCAAGGAGGAGCACTCGGCTCAGAGAGCGTCAGGCCCTTTGGTGACCTGTAGTCTTTCGCAGATTGACCAGCAGGGTAGCTCGTGCTCTGGACAGAGCACGGTGTACGGGAAATGGCAGAAAACGGAACTGTCCCCGTCAAACAAAACCAAACCCCCGGTTTTGCTGTGCTGAGTGCTCTCTCAAAGGGCGCATGTGGGTCGCGAGGCCACGGAATGACGCGGCCCCTGGCGGGGCGGCAGCTGCCTGCGCCCGGAGGAAGACAGTGGGGGTCACGAATCTTGTATTCCATCTCATTCGGAGGGCGAGATTAGAGTGCCCCCCTCTGTCACCTAAATCCCAGGGAATAAGAGGGTCGATACCAGTCCCATTAACATTTCTTTGCTTGAATCTTTGACTAGACCACCAGGTCCTTAAAAGCAGGGACACGACTTGTTCAATTCAATTCCCAAATCCTAGTTTCGTTCTTGGCCCACAACAGGAACATAATAAATATTTTGAAGGAATGAACGAACGAATGAATGAGTTTAGGCCTAAGTTGAAAATTGAGGAGGCCACTTTCTTCATTCTCTCTCTCTCTCTCTCTTTTTTTCCTTCACTCTCTTTGAGGACGCTTTGGTCAGCCAGGGTCCAGGGGTGCCTCTTGCTAGGGGAGAGTCATTATCCTTAGGAGACTAGGTGTGACCCGTACACAAGTGGCAGGGAGACTTGGGGTGGGCTGCTTTGCTCACTCTGCCCCAGGGCTTAGGGGAGAAGGGACTCTTGTAGTTTCAAATTCGTCCTGAAGCCAATCTGGGGCTGAAACTCCAAGTCAGAGTTCTCAACCTTTGCTGAATCTTAGAAGCTACTGGGACTATTTAAAACAACACCAGAAGGGATGCCTGGGTGGCTCAGTCGGTTGAGCGTCTGCCTTTGTTCGGCTCAGGTCATGATCCCGGGGTTCCCAGAGGCCCCCATCGCATCGGCTCCCTGCTCAGTGGGGAGCCTGCTTCTCCCTCTTCCCCCTGCTCATGCTCTCATGCTTTCTCTCTCTCTCTCTCAAATAAATAAATAAAATCTTAAAAAAACAAAACAAAACAAAACAAAAACAACACCAGGATCCTACCCCCGACTAATTAAATCAGAACCTGGGCTGGTGATACCGAAGTGAATGAATACTTTATACACACCTCTAGAGTGCGGCCAGAGTTGGGGGCCACAGCTCCCGTGGTTCTCAGCTTAGTGATGTGTTTGAATCACTCGCACATGTTCCCAATGTGTAAATACTTGACCCTGTTTCCAGAGGTGGGAGTCAGGGGGTTCAGCTTGGGTTCACACTTCTGTATGGACACAGGGTTTTGAAAAACATCAAGGATTGAAGAGAACTCTTTGGCTGGGGGTCTGCCTTCCAAAGAACAATCTGGGATGCTTGTTAAGACCACACATTCCTGGGTCCTCCCGATATCTCCTGAACCTGACTAACATAGGGGCGTGGGAATCCGTAGTTTTAGAGTAGTGCTGCAGGTGATTCTCCTGACTAGGAAATTATCCTAATTTCTCAGGGTGTGGCCCTCAGGCCGGCAGCATCAGGACAACCTGAGAACTTGTTAAATACAAATTTGGGGGCCCTACTTTAGACCCTACTGAATCAGAAACTCTCGGGGTAAGGCCCAGCATTTAAGCAGCCCTGTAGGTGATCCTGATGCCCACTGGAACCCGAGAACCACTGCTGTAGTTCCCTGCTTCTCAAAATGTGGAACCCAGACAAATGGATGGCCTTGCCTGGGAGCTGGTTAAAAATGCAGACTCTCAGCCCCCTCCCCCACCCCCTCCCCCAGATCTAATGAGCCAGAGTTTCCATGTTAAAGATATTCCCAAGTGATTCATATTGCCCATTACAGTTTGAGAGAGTTCTGCTTATTAACAAAATAAATAGCACTTCGCTGTGGAAAAAGAAAAATGTAAACTCCTTTAATGCGGAGCAGAATCCCAAAATCAGTCATATGTCTCTACTTAATTAAAGAGAAATGGAAACAGATCCCTTGGACCCGTACTAATATAAGCAATAGATCCCAGCATTGTGTTATTAATTTGGCTTAAGTAAAGGGTTCAAGTAAGATTAAATATGAAGATCTTCTAACTCCTGTCCTGTATTGGTTGTTCTTTCCCCAGTTTTTCCTCATTCAATATAGAGTCTATCAAATTATTTTACTATATTATCTTATATACATGTAAAGGTATGAGCTAGAGAGAGGGGAGGAGAGGGAGAGGAAGAAGGAGAGAGGGAGAGATTGGATTGAGAGAGGTATTATAAGGAATCAGCTCACACGATGATCGTGAGACTGGCAAGTCCAAAATCTGCAGGGCAGCCTAGAAATTCCAGCGAGAGTTGATGTTGCGGTCTTGACTCCAAAGGCAGTCTGGAGGCACATTCCCTCCTTCTTGGAGGAGGTCAGTCATTTTTCTCTTAAGGCCTTCAACTGATTGGATGAGACCCACCCATATTATGGAGGGTAATATACTCAAAGTCTACTGACTTAAATCTGCCTTCAGTGGTTTCTGACAGGTGCAACTAAAAACACTCTTCATATTTGTGGGTCTTCATTTATCTTCCACATTGCCCCTTGGGGTTTGACTCAACTCAGCCCGAACTCCAGTTTCAAGGCCTGAGTCAGTCAAAAGTCCTTTTTACTCTCTTTTCAATTTGCCAGCCTACTTCCTCGAGGCTTCATCTGCTCCACTTCTGGGTCCAAAAGGGCCAGTGGAGTCACAGCCCCTGCTGTCTGGAAAGACAAATTCAGACCAGGCAGAGGCAATGGGACCACTGTCTTAGGATTGATGCCTTTTAATTTAGAGGCATTTCCCCTTAGGGCATTATGTTTAAAACGAGATAAATGATCTCTGATGGGAGTGGGGAGGTAATTTTGCAAAGGCCAGACTCTGAAGATAGTATAGTTTTGCCTGGCTTAAAGAGAGCAGGGAGATTTAATTTATGAGAGGGTGGGTAAGTGTGGTCCTTTAGAGCTGCCTGGAGTTTTGCTTGGGCGTGTCTTCGCTGCCATGCCCGGGCGTCACCTATGCCACCACTGCTGGGGAGGAACCCCTGGCTGCTGAAAGGCATGCAAAACACTATGCAAATGACGGCGATTCCGGAAATGCAATCCAGCCACCATTTGTGTAGGTGGGTGATGCTTCCAGGGGGGACTCTGTGCCAGAATCTTGAATGCTACCATTATGTTGATCCTCAATTGTCAGAGTTGGCCCCTTCAAGCTGGCTCCCTTGTCCTTTTGCCATGGCTCTGTCGTTCATTCTTCAAGCTTTTCTCTGATTTTTGGTCCAACAAGATGTTCTAGGTTCATCCTGTACTTTCTCTGCATCAGTCTTGTAATCAGCCATTTCTGCAAGGAATCTGGTTTATTTTGAAGGAAATGGTATTTAAAAAACAGGGTCTGGGTGCTGATATGCTCATTACTGTTGGGTTGTGCTCACTGGAGTGTGCTCATTGCTCCCTGGCCCCTTCAGTAGACAGAGCTAGGGCACACAAACACACTCTCTCTCTCTCACACACACACACCCCCATATATGTTTCTGTATCTGAACATATCTATCTATCTATCTATCTATCTATCTATCTATCTATCTATCAAAAACCATATGGTCACACTGATATTCACAATGTCCTGGGGTTTGAGCTGGCTCCCATTATCCTTTTTTTTAAGATTTTATGCATTTATTTGAGAGGAGAGAGGGAGAGAGAGAGCACGAAGTGGGGAGCAGAGGGTGAGGGACAAGCAGACTCCTTGCTGAGCAAGGAGCCCAACGCAGGGCTCGATCCCACGACCCTGAGATAATGACCCAAGCCAAAGACAGACGCCTAGCCAACTGAGCCACCCAGATGCCCCTCCCATTATCCTTAATATAGTTACTTATTTGATCAATCACCCTATGTGTAACCAATCCCCCATCACCTCAGCCAGTCTTCCAACCCTCCATGTCCCTGGTGGATACCTTCTTCACCTGCTTGGGCTCCAAAACCTCCCGAAGGCTGCCCCTTACACCCCCAAGCATGGGTGCCCTTCTCACCCTTCTTAGACTGTGACACCCCTTGCTGAGAAATCCCTCTGCGTGTATGGAGGGTTTCTTTTAAGGGAGATAATATCAGAAGTGGTTTTAGAAAGAATTGCTTCCTGGGCCTTTTGTTTTAAGTGAAAATCGTATAAAGCACCGGCGAAGCATTGCGGTCACTTGAAACTGTCGAAGTGGATGTAGACTCCTCTGCGGCTGGATTACCGCGCCACCACGAAAGGGCTGGAGCTCTTCAGCATGACATAATTTTCAATGTAAATGGGCTTCCAGTGACTATTTTGTCCTTGATGAAACCAAGGGCTGAGCAGGTTGCTCATGCATAATTTCTCCTTTGATTTTGTCCATAAAAGCCCAGACCTCTCTCCTAGAAAAGTGTTGTTACTTCCTGTTGTGCCTGTCTTACATTCCTAAAATTGTTTCTCTTGGTAAGTTGAGCCTTTCTTGCCCTTGAACCCTAATGGAAAATTGCTGATGAGAGCCCCCTCTGTCCGTGCCCATGTGCGTTGAGTAGACACATTCAGAGATGGCTGGTTAGTTGAGCATGGAAAGGCATTGAGAGGAAGTTCCGGACACAGCTCCCCACAGCAGATCCCAGACGGCTTCTCTGACTTTCCCAAGCTCACAGAGGGGCTGGGAGGCACAGGCCCGGCTAGCAGCCTGGTTTCTGCGCTCCACAGTTGACACCCTTACTTCAGTGTATCTGGTTGTGATGGTTAATCTTATGTGTCAGCTTAACTGGGGTGCCCAGATGACTGGTTGACTACTATTCTGGGTGTGTCTATGAGGGTGTTTCTAGAAGAAACATTTGAATTGGTGGACTGAGTAAAGCAGATGGCTTTTCCCAATGTGGGTGGGCATCCTCCAATCTACTGAAAGCCTGAGTAGGACAAAGAGAGGGTTCAGTTCTCTGACTGAGTGCTTGAACTGGGACACCGATATTCTCCTATCTTCTGTGCTTCTGGTTCTCAGGCCTTCAGACTTGGACTGGGATCTACACCATTGGCTCCCAGGCCTTCACACTATACCATCAGCTTTCCTGGGTCTCCAGTTGGCAGAAAGCAGATTATGGGATTCTTCAGCCTTCAAAGTCACGTGAGCCAATATCTTTTTTTTCCCCAAAGATTTATTTATTTATCTGAGAGAGAGAGAGCCAGGGAAGGGGTTGTGAGGGGGAGAGAGAGCCCTAAGCAGACTCCACGCTGAGCATAGAGCCCGAGCCCAACATGGGGCTCGATCTCTGGACCTTGAGATCACAGCCTGAGCCGAAACCAAGAGTCAGATGCTCAACTGACTGAGCCACTGAGGTACCCCATGTGAGCCAATATCTTATAATAAATCTTATAATAATAAAAAATATATGTATATAATCTCCTATTGGTTCTCTCTCTGGAAAACGCTGACTAATACAGCAGTCGTTACAAGTTCAGACTGAAGGTGGTATAGCATGAATGAGTTTTTACTGAATTTGAGAATCCATGTGAGGAGTAAAAGAATAATTAAATCAAATATTTGGAGGGAAAAATATCATATATGTCAAGGGAGCAAGAACGTGACAGAAACAATTTTAAGGGCAGTCTTCGATTTAGCATATGGCTATTGGAGGAATTTATGGTCAAACAAGGACTGGGGTGTCAGGTGAAATGTTGCAGGCCAAAGATGAGGCTCTTCAGTCCTGAGGAAGATTGATGTGTCATAAGCCCAAGTCAGAATTCAGTGTCTAAAGAGAAAGCTCATTTTTTGGATATATAAAGTTGTCCAAAAAAAAAAAAATCCATAAAACACTTTGTTGCTGTTCAGAAACCAAGAGTAGGAAGTAAGTGCAGACCCAAATAGAAGTGAGGACAGACAATCAGGCCAAAGGGACGCCTGGGGGTCTGCACACCTTCGTGACGCTCAAGGGTCATTTCGGGGGAGACCAGAAGGAGACATGTTTTGTTTGCATGCTATGCTGTGTAGAAAATAAACAGAACGAAGAAATTTAAATTAAATGACGGTAGCTTGTCAGTTTAAAGCCTACATAAAAGGCAATTAGAAGATATGAGTATCGGGCCCCTGGCTGGCTCAGTTGATAGATAGCTCATGCAACTTTAAATCTCAGGGTTGTGAGTTTGAGCCCCATGTTTTTAAGTAGAGATTACTTAAAAATAAAATTCTTAAAAAAAAAAAAAAAGGTATGACTATCAGACAGCCAGAAGTTAGAGTTTAACCTATTCTTTAGTTTTACAAACTTTGTTTAAAAATTATTAATAATTTCACTGCAAAAGCCCATAGTAAAAATTTTAATTGCAGATCCCTATCACAATCCTTTAGTCACAGTTCCCAATTCCTCAGAGTCTGAAAACCGAAGTTAAAGAAAAAAAATGTATTTTTTAAAGATTTTATTTATTTATTTGCCAGAGAGAAAAAGAGAAAGAGAGCAAGCACAAGCAGGGGGAGTGGCAGGCAGCGGGAGAAGCAGGCTCCCCGCTGAGCAAGGAACCCGACCTGGGACTCGAAGGCAGAAGCTTAGCCAACTGAGCCACACAGGTGTCCCCCCAATTTTTTTTAAATAGTTTCCTTAAAAAGGAAAATCCTAAAGCACATAGATTGGAACAGCTGAGCGGCATGCTAGGTTAATGGTGCCGCCAAAGACCGCAGATGAGCCGAACTATAGAGGATTTTAAATGTGGGTGGGCACTCTACAAAGTACTCTGAAAACCTGGCCTGAACAGACATGAAGTTATTTTTGTTCTTATTTTCCCATTTCATCTGATTATTTTTTCTGCTGCAGAAACATTAATGTGTTTGATTATGGGCTGCTTCTTGGCTCGCTTTTCAGATACATTCTATTGCCCATCATTGAAGAAACAGCCATTTGAGAGACTTCTTAACGTTTTCTTTTCCTGATCCTCAGTTTTGGCTTAAAGCAGATGTTTCCATTATCCCAGAACTGTGCCCCAAGATAGGATGGGAATGAACAAGTGCCTAGGTGGAGAGGAGCAAAAACGCGCAGGGAATAACTTGCCATGTTCTTGATCTTTTCCCACTTGCCTTTTATGATTCTACTTCTTTAGTCTTCAGAGTTCACTAGAGAACTCCCAAGTGAGAAAAAGAATTCTTTCCCATCCAGAACTTTTTCCTATCCACAAATAGCAAATCATTTCATATATCTATTAATAATTTAACTTCTGCATCTCTTGCCACATGGGCTCCCTGCCCACGCTTTCTAGGATTCTTCCTTTTTGTACCTGGGAATTGTTACCTGCCTGAGCCTTGAAGCATTCTTCTTTCTTACATGACCTTCCTTGTGAGTATTCTAGAACTGAATATGCCATGATATTAAAATAATAGAATATATTATATAACACGAATATGAATGAATTTGTACATAATCTATTGAGTAAGATAATGTAAATAACATATGTAACACATTTCCTGGCATTCTATTAAGACTCCATAACTGCGCATCATCATCATTATGATGACAACGATGATGGTAGTTATTATTTTTCTAATATCCAGAATCCCTATGTAGCCTTGTCATTGTCCCATGTTCATTTCCCTGGGCTCGTCTCATGCTTTCTGATGCTTTTTGCTGGGGCCAAAGCAAACGGGGCTCCCTTATTCTCTTGGCACCTCATGAAGCAAGCTGATTTCCGACATGTCTAGGTCTTACCATAGATTGCATCTTCATCCAGGTAAGTGACACACCGCCTTCCTAGGACTGACAGTTTTGTACAGCGAGCACTTAGAGGCAGAAAAGCCCCTCAGACTTATCCCAGAAAGGGGTCATGTTTCTTCTTCATAGATCAGCACTATTACTACCTCTTTTTTCTCTCTTCCAAGAAAGCCCACCTTTCCCATCCCACAAAAGAAAAATAAATCTTAACTCTGAGAACACCTCCACATGTTCCAAATTTGGATGCCTTCTTGACTCTCCCAAAAGCAAATTTAAAAAAGTATACCTTTATTCTCCCAGGAAAATTTATATAACCTATGAATTATTTAGCCTTTAATCCCTATACAGTCTTCATACATTTTTTTTATTATATTAATAACAAATGAGTTTTGCAGACACATTAGAAAATATATATGAATTCCCATAAATTAAAAAAAGGAAGTAAAATTATGTATAATTTTGACAGCTAGGATTTCCTCTGTTAGCATATAAATATGGTGACTTCCATATTTTCTCGTATAGTCCAGTTCTTAGGATGGGATTATTGTGTACATGCCATTTTTAACCTGAATTTTAAAATTTTAATTTAACATATTTTGAAAATCTTTGCCTGTTAATAAATAAGATCTGATGTAATCCCAACATTGAGGTTCAATCTGGAAGGGAGGGGAGATATACTTAATAGCTAATAGCCTTACTGTTGGATTCATCAGCATCCACACAGAACCCAAAAACAAATGTCACTATAGCAGAGAGGACACTATATCCCTTTTAGCTCCCTTGCCTTGTTGTTCTTCATAGCTCATCTCCATTTGGCGATTTTTATGTGTTGTCCATCCTCCGCACCAGCATATAAGCGTTGTGAGAGCTGAGATTCTGTTTCATTTGTTATATCCCTGGCAGTAGAACTATATCTGGTACAAAACCAGCACTCAACCTAAGTTTATTGAATTTATTAATGAAGAATTCACACCATAATCTGAAATGATGTTCTTGTTCGCTTATTTGGTATCTTACTTATTGTCTAGCCTTCTGCACTAGGTTGTAAGTATGATACCTGACACAGAGTAGGTCCTCAAGAGATATTTTTTGATGAATGAGTGAGTAAGTAAATTGTAGCCTCACTCCATGTGACTATAACCAAGTCTACTGTATCAGAAACAGTGTTACCAAATGTCCATGTTCTCCCCCACATTTCCCAGTGTCCCTTGCAGAGAGATTGTAGCCACATGACAAGTTCTGGTTAATGGATTATGAGTGGAAATAACCTGTGTGACTCTGGGGATGAAGCAATGTTGAACTAGTGTGCTTCTTGCATCTCTTTCTTTCCCCAGCTCAGGACCTTGGAGGAGAGGAGTTTTAGCTGACACAGCTTAGGGTGGAAGAAAGACACCCATGCCACATCAGATTTTAGGTAAGTGAGAAAAACAAACATTTTTTTGGGGGGTGGTTAAGCCACTGATATTTTAGAGTTTGCCTTTTTAGGGCTTACTGCAACATAGCCAAGACTATCCTGACTAGTACATATATAAAACCAGATAAAATGCAGATATAATATAAAATTAGAAATGTGCTCTTTAGCCATGGACTTGAACAAATTTAATTGACATCAACTAGGATGTAGCCTATGATTTTGAACTCATGGTTTTACTTGCTTTTATGACACCCTCCTGAAGTGCTTGGCTGAAAGCAAAGGATAGAAAGTATGAAAATGGGCTTAATATTAATTAGATTTCTTTAGATGTGTCAGGGGTTTGAAATAAAATATTTTAGTTTAGTATACTATCTAGATTTTGTTTCTCTTATAAATTCTAATTTCACCTAACCCATAAGTTATTTATAATTTCTGAACAGGAGCAATTCCTTTAGAGCTATAGTAAGAAATAAATTCTTGTCCTCTTGGGGTGTCATATTTTCAGGCTGACTGCTGCAAAGATGGCAAGTCTGAGTTAGAGAGTGCTGTTGGCTTGCTGGAGTTAATCATTTACCTACTGCAGAGGTTCCCAAACGTTCTCAGCTTGTGGTTAGAGTCAACTGAGTAATTTATTCATGGGCCCTAGGCTGAAAAATATATAATAACATTTCAGATTATTAACTCCAAATAAATTACTGGTAGTAATTTGTGCCTGACAGGTTGTCACATTTCCCTCAAAAATTAAAAACCTCCTGCAGGCCCATCTGATTCACTGCAGTGACTTTGGGCACCTCAGCACGCAAAGTTTGGGAACTCTATTTCTTTGATTTAATATTTGTGAGGATTTGAGGAGCCCTATCTTTTGAAAAACTCATAGCCTTTTGGAGCTTCTGTCTTGTTGTAGAGAAATCTGAATATCTACTGACAACATATCAAAAGGTGGTAACCTGAGCTTCAGGCGAAATTTGAAGCGTTTGTTGAATTTGTTGAAATTGTGGCCATTGTTCTGTATATTTCACATTTCGCTGAAGGAAGTCACCAGAGCAGATGACAACAGGCCAGCTCACTAGACAGAGTGAAGTGGGTGAGCCAGTCCTGGTGCTTCCAACCTCTGTTCTCTGGGCTTCCAGGAGTCCATGCTCTTGTGCATTTCCTGTGACCTCTCTGGATAATCCTTCACAGCTTCTTTGATGAGCTAATCCTTGCATTGGAGCTTTTACTTGCTGACATTCTTCAAGTCCTAGTCTTAGATTTCAATTATAGTTTATGAGCAGATGGCTTCCCAGACCTTTAATTTTTTCCTTCATACTGCGTTTCCCTTTTAAAATCACTTGAGTCCTCTACCTGCTGCCCCATGCAGAAATCCTTGAATAAAACAAGGTAGATATTTAGAATTTGCTCTGTTGAATTATATTTTATTTTTTCTGGCGGTTCATTGTGGACGTAGGACTACGTTCTTCCTGACCGACTGAGGATGAAGTCCCGTCCTTCCCTTGCAGACATGGGGCAGGTAAAGAAATGGTTCCCCTCAAACCTGTGTCTTGCCCACTGCAACCTGAATGGAATCAGGCTGAATTGGGATGGAGTTGGAAATGGCAGGTATTAGTAGCCTGGATCATGCAAACTCTACGCATTTCACTGTGGTGTTCAAAAATTCAATTTTGAGGGGCACCTGGCTGGCTCAGTTGGCGAAGCATGCAACTCTTGATCTTAGCATTGTGAGTTTGAGCCCCACCCGCTTCAAGTGTAGAGATTACTTAAAAATAAAATCATTAAAAAAAAAAACCCAAAATACAATTTTGAAGGCATTTTACTTGTAGTATATTTTTGAATGGGAAAATACATAATTTTACTATTTTCCAAAAATTTTGCTCATGTGATGATGGTTCTTCAAAGCTGAAGGTATCCATCCCTTGGAAGGCTTGCTGGATGCAAATCAAGTATCATCCGTGTCTCCCCAGGCTCACTTGTACACGTGTATGCAAAGATCGTCCGTCGAATTCTGTTTTTGTTTTATTTTTAGTGGGAAGTTCAGTAAGCTCCTATTTCATTACGGGTGATGGTTTGGTTCCTGGAAGATCATCAAACTGAAATCAAAGAATCCATTTCCTTTGCTAGCTCTGAAGACTTTGGGCCGATTAATAACTGTCTTCAATTCTTAGTTTTTATGTTCGGAAAAGGAGTGTGAACTGGAATAAAGCATTGTTACAAATATAAATACATCTGGAACAGATGCTGCCTAAATTCTCAGCGTGCTTCTCATCAGCCTAGCGTCTTCAGGTCCTTCAACAGAAACGTGAACGAGCTTCTCTCGTTTTATCTGCAGGAAAGTAGTGTTAGCTAAATGATGTTCTGTTCCCACATCAGCAGTGAACTTTCTGCGTATGTAAAATAAAGAAGAAATAGGCAGTTGTACTGGAAAATTACTTGAAACCAAATTATCAAGGCTCTAAGTTTTACCAGAAACCAGCCAGCAACTTATTCTTCAGTATGAAAAATATACAGATATCAGTCACCAAATGTCTCATTTTAAATAAAAATATATATGCATTTCTAAAAAATAAAATAAAATAAAATCACTCGAGTCCTTTAGTAAAAGAAAGTCAACCTTGACAGCCATGTGTAGAGATCTTGGGAAGACAGAAGGGCAGGGTAGTCAAGAGGTGCCTCCTTCTAGTCCTGTAGAGGGAAGCTAGATCCTATGAAGGGAATGCAGGTCTTGTAGGTCCAGGTGGTGACCAGCAGTATAGAGGGGGGCTCACGGTGAGACAAGACCCGATGGAGGAGACACATGGCACCCACACATGATGTCTGGGGAGACAACTTCAGAGAAACTTGAGAGGCAAAGCTTCCACTTTTCACAGTATGCTAGATCAGGGGTTCTTCACTCTAGATGCGCAGGAGAATCACCCGGGGAGATTGTTTTTTAAATGCCAAAGTCCCACCCTGGCCAATAAAATCAGATTTAGGAAGAGAGGTTTGGGTATCATTTTAAAAAGCTCCTGAGGGGATTCCAGTGATTAGTCAGGGTTGAGAACTGCTTTGCTAGAGGAAGCTGACCTGAGAAACAAGAGTGGAGATGAGGGTGGGGAAGATTGAACTTGAACCTCTTCTGGTCTACCAGTAGGTTCAGGGGATAGGATTCTGGATCTGCAGGCAGACATCTTGCCAGAAACCCAACTTGGAAGACTGTGGAACTGAGATATGGAAAAGAGCAAATCTTGATGACATCATTTGAGACATTCCTAAAGCTAGCAATGTGTCTAAAAATTACAGTTTTGTATCCCGTACCTTCTCTCTTACTTAAGCAAATATGGCTTGGATTTACTGCCTTTGTAAAGGGAGACAGTAGAGGGCTGCTCGCGTGGCTTTTACTCCCTATTTCCCCCTTCCTCATCAGAGCCTTAGAGAGACATTCACATTTCATGCCTTATATAAAGGACTTTGTTTTTGCTTTGGTTGGCAGAGTCTACTCACTGTGTCCCAATATTTGTTCTCCCTTTCTTCCATGTAATAGCATTTCTAGCTGAGCTGCCTAGAAAAATAAAGACAATTCTTAGTCTCCATTGCAGCTATGGCCAGAAGACTAAGTTTTGGCCAACAGGATGCAAGCAGAAGGATGATGTGATAGCATCCAGAATCCTTAAAGAAGGCAAGATATCCTTCCTCCATTTTGTTATCTGAAACATGGATGTCACCATCTTTGACTTGAGGATGAGGGCATACCTTAGGAATGGGACAAATGAGGAGCGCAAATCCTGGGAATTCCAGGAAGCGGAGCCACCACATTGACTCTGGCCTGACACTTCCGGAGTTCATTTATGTGAAAGGGAAATACTTTTCTCTCTTATGAAGCCGGTACTATTTTGGGTTTTCTGTCACTCAAAGCTGAATCGAATCCCAGCTAATATGCCCTATTAAGTTTCATCTTGATAGACTTGGACCATCACTTTGTGTTTTTGGGTACCGATGTCATCATTCATCATCTCTATCCCATCCAGCTCTCTGTCATCTTTTAATGAAATCAGTGTGCCATCTGTGCCTCTGCCTGAGTCATTAATAAAAATAGGATCAGGAGAGGGCTAAGAACAGCAATCTCCAGCCTACTCCAGAGAGCTCTCTCCTTGGGTGATCTATGCGTCTGCATGTGGACACGGGTGTAGGGCCATGCACAGGGAAGCCGAGGAGTGTCTGCCATAGATCCATGCATCTCAAGCTTTAGTAAGTATCAGAACCACCCAGAAGGCTTGTTAAAACACAGACTTCTAGACCTCAGCCCCGGAGTTTCTGACTCAGTATGTCTGGGTTGAGGCCCAAGTAATTGGCTTTCTAATAAATCCCAGGTGATGCTGATCCTGGTGGTTCAGCGACCACACTTTGAGAACCATTACTCTAGGGCTATGAGTTTTAGTTGGAAGGTGAACTACAAAAGAGAAAGAATATTTAAAAGTGGTTTGGCTATGGAAGCCAAGTCTTTTGAGGAGACAAGAGGGAATAGATTGCACAGTATCAAGGAAGGTTGGATTCTGATAGGACTGGGGCCCTGCATTGTGGCTCACAGGAAAGAGGCCAGCAGGGTTGGGCACAGATGAAGGGAGACTGGTCCATTTGCTTTGAGGAGACTGTGGGAGCTCTTGTCCAATGGCTTCTCTTTTCTCAGGGAAGATATGCACGAGCATTAACTGATGTGAGGGACAGTATCTATGTGAGGAGGAATTATGAAATAGTTTTGGCCCATGCAGTGTTCCAGGGGAGTGTAATACACAATAGGTATAATACATAGTCCGTGTGATACATTCTAGGGAAAGACAGGAAGACTCCTATCCTGAGACTTTGGCTCAGGTCATGATCCCAGGGTCCTGGGATTGAGTCCCGCACGGGGCTCCTCAGCAGGAAGCCTGCTTCTCCCTCTGCCGGCCACTCCTCCTGCTCGTGCTCTCTCTGTCTCTCCACTCTCTCTGATGATTAAAAAAAAAAAAAAAAAGATGTCTCCAGGCCCAGAAAAGTGCTTGGTGAATATTCAGTTCACAGTAGAGGGGCATGCGAAGTTCAGTTTGTAGTTTAGATTGTCCCCCTAGAATAAAATGCCAGTTTGTTAGCTTTTACATGGGTATATTTTTTGTTAACGTGTGACTGTCTTAGGAGAGATAATGCTTTATACATTGTTGGAGTATCACACCTTAAAAAAAAGAAAAGACTACAAGTGTATAACCACCAAATCCTGAAATGCAGTGTGGAAGCCTCATTCTTTTCAAAGTAGTTACAAGAAATTCCAACATGGGCTGCCACATCTACGCACATTTCAGCTTACTTCCGACACGTATGAACAGCCAGAATCACGGCTCGGCAGCTTTCTCTTTGGGGATATGAAAAAAGGGGAATAAATCTGGGGGCATTTGGAATGGCTTCCCACCCCACCAGAGAGGTAGGGGTCGGCCTAAGATTGCCATTGGTTCTGAGAGGAAGAAGTTAAAACCAGTAGAAAAGCAGAGGACAGCTCTATCACTAGACCGGGTCCCAGAGAACAGGTTGGTGACCAGCTGTCCCCATGTGCTTGGGACTAAGGAGGTGCCAGGGATGTGGGATTTTCAGTGCTAAGCCTCTGATAGTCCAGGGCAAACCAAGACAAATTGATCGCCCAAGCAGGGGCTGCCCCTTGTGCAGTATTTGGGGGTGGTGGTGGACCCAAATAACAGTGAGCACAGCACGGGTGCTGTTTTGATCGATGGGAGGAAACCGGGCTGGCTTCACGGGTGTGCGTACCTAGTGTGGTGAGGTCCAAGGCAGCCCTGTGCTGGGTGTAATGCTCTGCTGTCATCACCTGGAAGTCTTAATAACTTTTGAAGAATGGGCTCCTCAGTTTCCTTTTGTACTAGGTCCTGCAGGTTATGTAGGAAGGGAGCTGGGGTTTCTGTCTTTATTTCTATGTGGCCTGATGAAGAGATGAAGACAGGTTCTCTCTCATCCTCTGCCTCGCTCTCCTTACCCCTTGCCCCCTCTCCCTTCCTCCTCTTCTCCCCTTTTCCTCTCTCCCACTCCTTCTCTCCCCCTCTCCCCCGTCTCCCCTCTTCTCCTCCTTCCCTCTCTCCCCATTCCCTTTCTCCCGCTCCTTCTGTCCCCCTCTTCCTCTCCAACGTCCTCTCTCCTCCTCTCCCTCAGTTCTCTTTTCCCTTCTTCTCTCCTCCTATCCCAGTTCCTCTTTCCCTATCTCCTCCCTCCTTCTCTCCCTTCCTCTTTCCCTCTCTTCTCCTCCTTCCTTCCCTCCCCCCTCCCCCCCCTCCCTCCCCTCTCTCCCCCCCCCCCCCCCCCCCTCCCCTTCCCTGTCTCCCCATCCCTCTCTCTGCCTCTTTCCCTCCCCATCTCCCCCTCCTCCTCTCCCCCAGCCCCTTCTTCCTCCTCCTTCTCTCTCCCCTTCCTCTTCTTTCTTCTCCCTTCTCTCCCCCTCTCCACCCTCTCCCCATCTCTCTCTCCCATTCTCTTCTGTCTCTTTCTGGGTCAGCAAAACCTATGTGAGGTATTTCTTTTTCCATTCATGTTTTAAAAGGCCACACTGTCTTAGCACACCTGTTAGTGCATAAAACAATCCACTTGGCTCAAACGCAGCATTTCCCCGCTGGATGCGGTTCTCCCCGCCAGGAAAAGGGAGCAGGAGAAGGAACCGATAAAGTATGTAGAAAAGTTTAAGAAAGTGCGGCGGGAATGCCAGCTAAGGAATCTCCCGAGGGGAAGAAGCCACACGGAACTGGGCATCAAAGGGAAAAACCTCAGGGAAGATGAAAAGGGTGATAATTCTAAGTTGAGAGAGAGTTTTATAATCGAGGTGGTAATAAGAGACACTTAGCGAGACCGAGGGGGAGTTAAAACCGGGGAGGGTGGGTGGTGGGCCGAGGGGGGGCCCCGGACTGATTTCTCCTATGGCAATTTATATTCTGTCCAGGTGACTTTCCTTTCCTTCTTGGATGTTAATATGAAGCGTTTCAAACCAAAGGGTGTTTCACTGCGGGTTTTCCGCGGGCTTCGGTGGTGCTCCCGACGGGCTGCGAGGAGCGCGGCGTGGGCTGGCGGCGGCAGGGCGAGCGCCGCCGAGGTCGGAGCTGCTGCTCGGGTGCCGGAGGGGACCTTCGAGAAGCGGCCGGGCTCCGCCGAGCCCTCCCCGGACCGCGCCTCCCGACGGGCGGGCGGAGCGGAGCGCGGCTCGCGGCTGGGGGGGGGGGGGGGGGGGGGGGGGGGGGGGGGGGGGGGG